>NW_022744966.1:1381884-1441882 GCF_011630105.1 Anneissia japonica
TTTGAAGGCTGATTTCTCAAATATTGTTCTTTACCGACTGTATGGCTAACTCTTTAAACAGCTGTATGTTTAAACTCGTGTAACTTCATAACGAAGTGTCGGATTTAAATGATTCTTTTACCATTTTATAGCTCTCATTTTACTGTTAAACACTGTATTAATAACTAAATATTGATTTTTCCAACGAGTGACTGGTTTTACTTGTCTTTGCCACATATATAGGTTTTTGAGGTAAAAATAAAATTAAGATTATTATGATATTTTTGTACAATAGTTTAAATAATACATTATCATAATCTAGCCAATAAATTCATTTTCTTTCTAGTAGCAAACTAACTCGTGACATAAAATCAGTTACAAGGCATTCATTATTGTAGACATCTTGAGGTGAATGTGTATGTGGCTCATATGTTGGGCTATGATGGATCATGGACCACCTGTCGGGGGAAATGCTGAACTTCGTAGTTTTGCCCTTCACCCAAAAGTTGAGTCTTTTATGTAATTTTTCCACTCAGCAATGTTAATGTTATGACAAAGGTCGGAGTTCTGATCTGGTTCAAGTGAATACAATCTAAATCTACGCCATTGATAGTATGACCTCATTCCGCAACCTTTTTAGCCCATGACCCATTGACATTTCAGATACCTTACTATTGTTATTCTTATTATTCTTATTGGCAATTAAGACATCTAGATGGGAGGGCCTGGTTTCTAAGTAAATTTAATTACTATGGGCCTGTTTCTGTTGGCATGAAAAAATGGTTATTTAACCATTTTTTATTTACCCGTTTTTATTTTGTCAACATAAACTGCCCCAGATTAATATAAACAGTTAAAATGGCGTGCAGAAAAACATGCAATCGACTCAGTGTTTGCACAACAAATAACCGTTCGTTGCGGTGCACTTTTTAACAGCTATTCATCATTGACCTTATGATCTCGGGTCAAACCTTAGATTCTTATTTTGTTTTTGATCGCTAACTGTAAAGTGACAGTTCTTACTGTACGGTCATTACACACTTCCGACTTTCAAAAGCATTATGGGTAACGTGTCATCATACCTTCCCCGACCACCCAACGAGACAACCGGTTTTTTTATAGTAAAAAAATTGAACAACACAGACAAATGTTTACAAATCAATTTAGCTTGGCCAAAAAAATAACTGGTATTTTTTCAAATTGAACAGAAACAGGCCCTATAATGTATGTCAGAGAACCACTCCCATCCAGTTATTACAAAACAATAATTAAAATTAAAATCTTACCTGTCCTCTAAGGTTTCTTGGAGTCTCTCCATTATCTCCATTGCTTGTCTGTGGTAGTCTAGTTGTGCCTCTACTAAAGCTTGTAATTGTCTTACTTGTTCAACCTGATAAACAAAACAAATTTTGAAAAATAAAATTAATATAATTCCACATGAATTCACACTTTTTTCAAATGAGCTTTACCTCAATGTGAATGTGTGTGACGAAATGTTTAATTCAAAACAAACAAAAGATTTAGCGATCAAAAAAGTCACCACCACCACCTTGCTGTAGACCTTGTCTTTTGTCATCATCATTATCATTAACTTAAGTTATCTATCCATGGCATTCGAGGAGTGGCACTTGTTTGGTTTAATAGCTATTTCAATCGAAGAAAACAGTTTGTTTTTGTAGCATTGTTTGTCGGATAAACACTGATATATGCAGTGTGCCACAAGGGATCTCTTCCCAGATCATTGTTGTTCATGATGTATGAATTTTCAAACTGCACTAATGCCTTGTATATAATTTTAGCTGATGTTGCAAGTTGATTCTATTCCTTTTTTAGTTTTATCAGGTTGAAAAAGGGCCAATATAAAGTCTTCTTATTGATTCCTTCATCAGTTTGTGAAAGAGCCCATACTACATATTGGCTCATTCATTTCCTAATGGATTTCTTAAATTTATAAAAGCACCATGTAAAGTACCCCTCATTAGCTAATTTATCCCCTCATGTAGTTCATGAGGTTGACAACATGAGCATAAACTGACTTCATACTCACATCACTTTCAATAATGTTCTTCATGCCATCCTCAGCAAGCCGCAGTGATTCCTCAAACTTTTCCTCTGCCACCCTAACCTCATCCTCCGGGAGATTTGATCCTGCCACACAAAACAGATAACATTAAGTTAAAGAACTCTCAACCTGCTATTCTGCTTGCTCACATCAAATCTTTAATCTTAATAATTTAATTTATACAAAAGAAATAAGAACACCAAAAAGAAATTTTAAATATATACATGTTATACACATCTACAAGAATATAAATATACACACACAAGTATACATGTATATCAGTACACAAACTTTTAGCTCACAGATTATTACAATAAAATCCAATAATTAAACCAAAATTATCTTCACATTTTTTGGAATAAAATGTAATATAGCAAATGCTCAAAATTAATCTTGTAGAACAACATGCAGCAAGCTGAAGTCAAATTAAAACATACATAATTCTATCGATTAGATTTCCAATGAACAATATCAAAACATACATATTAATAAGCTAATTAACAACATTCTACAATTAAAACATTTATGTTACTGATTAGCTTCTTAATTAACAGCATTCTGTAAACTTGTTGATTAGCTTCCTACTTAACAGCATTCTATTGCCAAGCACAACTATACACATAAAGCTGAATAATTACTATTTTCATACGCAGTGGAACTGTAGCTTGAAGGTTCATATGTTTGTCATTCAAAATCCTAAACTCTCAAGTTTGAATCCTCTGAATATCACGATAGTTTCATCTATTTTTAAAACTGTAAACATTATGCAATGTAATACTAAACAGAAACAGGATATGCATTTAAGACTGGAATTACAGATAATCACAGATAAATGTGTTAATACAAATGCCGTGCTGGTTAATTCGTGCTTCCAACTATATTTGTTTAAATAAGATGAGGTAATAGCTAGCCTACCTTCTGCACTAGTGGTACCCAACATACCAAAAACTAACCAATAACGTTAATAACCATGTTATGACGGGAAAGAAAGAAGATCATTTGCAAGTCAAAGAATGAGTACAAGATGGAAGAAATGAGGATTCTAAAAGCAATAATAAACAATATTCATTTATATTTTACATAAACATAATTTTAGGTGTAATATTGTTAAGATTGAGCCTTTATTATCATTATTTTAATGATGACTATGATCTAGCTTACCTTTATTATTATTATTATTATTATTATTATTAAACATCAATATCATTAGAAAGAAAAGCATAGAGCAAGAAAGGACAACAGACATAGTAATCTAAATGATTAATATTTCTGAACCAAAAATATGATTCACTTTTAAATACAATAACTAAAACAAAAAATATTATTCTAATAATTTTCAATTAAAATATAAGTTGCTATATTCTTTAAAAGGTACTTATCCTTATAGAAAGTATATTTTAAAAAGGAAGTATATAAAAATGCTCATTTATAAAAACACTTCTAAACTAAAAACTGTAATAAACTTCAAGAAAAAAAAAACAGGTGAAGTTTATAAAGTACTACTGAGTAATCTGCAAACCACCATGCTAGGAATATGCATGCATTAGTGAAAAGGGGAAAGTAATGGGGATTGTTAATGGTACAAATAATCAATCAATCAATTACCATTATTGCCAACTAGGTTGTGATATCAGTGGAAATTATGCAATGAAAAAAAAACACGATTTTTTTTTTTTGCAAAACAAGTTCCAAACCAAAAAACAGAAACATTTGCAATTAGGTGCTCATAATTATCGAAAAAAAATAAATAATTGTAGATAATAATAATAATAATAATATGTCGCTCTTATATAGCGCTTGAATTTAATCGTGATTTCATGTTCGTGCTTTGGTTCATGCAATCATCTATGCCACATGACCACATGTCCGACAGACTGCTGACAGCCAATCAAAATTCAGCATTTAAAAAATTTGAAATGGTCCACATCCAAGAACCAGCTTCAATTTAACTTTATTTTAAAAACAACATTCAAATGAGAGGCGAAAAACAATGAATGACACAAAAATAAAAATGAAGTTTAAGATAACTAAATAAAGCCAGAAAAATATCTACATGATTGTTGTTGATTCTGCTTTGAATTGGAATTCATAATTCACAATTCATAAATATATTTCTCTCAAAACAAAAATGATATGGTAGTGAAGGAAAATCATAACTGTGCCAGCATTATCTAATATAAATTCACTACTTATTCTACACTAACTATAAAAAGCTAATGTGCAATACTTTAGAGTAGTAACCATTTAAAAGAAATAAATTACATAAATTAGGCATATATGCAATGGGTTGCTTATCATTTTTGTATCTCTACTGAGATCCAGCCATTGTTTCCACAGCATTGTTGTTTTTCAGTATTTTGCCTTTTAATCTATATATATATATATGTATATATATATACATTCAGGAAAAACTCAGAATGCCTTGCAATTATGTAAAAAATTAAAATCCAATTCGGCTTTGTTCAAACGAAGAGTAATCTTTTCATATTTTCTTAATAAAGAAACTGGTAATCTTCTTGAACTGAAATCCTTGATAATAGAACCAAATGGATGTAAGTTGACAAAAAATACAACGCATTTTAAACAAAGCCGAATTTTAATTTTTTACATAATATATACATTCATAGTTCATATATATATATATATATATATTCATAATTTGTAAATGTATAAAACTGTTTACATTTTTTTATACATTCACATTTACATCTCAACCAATATCCAGCCATAGTTCCCCAACACTGCTTTTCCAATATTTTGCTTTTTAAGACAATTGTAAATTAATTCATATCACTACATGGTCACCAGTTTTTTGAATGCAGAATTACAAATAACCAAAGGAATAATAGTCTTAAATAGTCTTAAAATCTTAAACAAAAAAAAAATGGTTCTAAATCAATTTATAGTCAGATCAAAATTGCTGGAAGGTAATCACTTAATCACTAATACACAAACCAAATAACAAATGTTAAAAATAGAAAATTACCTCCTGTATGGTGAAGCGGGATGGAGTGACACAGCAAAGAATTGAGAAAAGAAAGAATCGCAAATATGAACATATGGAACACAGCAAAATCAATAAAAAAAACTGTATTGTTCTTATTATCAAAAAGTGATCATGAATTTAAGACATGTCATAGTCAATATAGCAATAAGAGCTTTTGTAAGACATTTTTGTAGTGAAAATCTGTAAATAAGCAAGAACTTAATTGTTTTGATCTAGAGCTCATTGAAAGTAACTTTTAATGACATTTTGAAGGGTTTTCCTGATTTTACCATAGGTGGTATATCTTTACACTATGGATTAATTCATCTGTTAAGGATCGTGCTTTGCCTTTGTGCTGATCAACTGATTTGATTTTTGTTACTTTTAAAGGAAATTTACTCCAACATAAATATGGTTGATTATTGTAATCAATTGCTCTGTTCAGTTTATGTAAATTATTTGTTGTCATATTTTTCTTATATTTTGGAGTAATCATAACAAAATATTGCAATTATATACAGAAAAAAAAAATTTGCAAAACTTTTTTTTTTTTTCATTATTCGATTGGTGCTTACAATATGCCACATTCATTTTTTCATGTTTTCGGATTTTTGCAATTGGTATTACATAAAGAAAGAATACCTGAAAAATATATATTCAATGTATCTTAATTAATATCAATATATTTGTTACCTTTAGCAAGTTTCTTTTTTTTGAAGTCGAAGTCCAGACGTCTTGAATCAACCTTTTTACGGTGATGCTGAGTAAAAAATGGATTAAAAATTGTTTGACAAAAAAAGTTTAGAAAAAAACAATAAATATACTTAAAATCTAATTCCAGAGATTACTTACACAAGAATTACTCAAATGACATATGTTTCTGCAGTAGACATTGTGTAGCAGACAACGTGTAGCAGATAATGTGTAGCAGATGACATTTTTTATGACTCTAAATTTTAAAATGTCAATATGATTCATGGATATCTAAGGAAACTTTTTATTAATGCCATCTTATTTGCATACTTCCAAGACAATACGTAACAGTTATCATTTTTTGGAGTTAACTATACCTATCATCTATTTATGAAAAATACAAAATCATAGGCATTTATCGATTCTCTCCACTAAAATTAAGGCTATGTTCACGCACACAGCGTAAGGCTGGCTTAAGCATGGCGTAGCGTACGCCTTTGTGTGTGAACTAGGCAGTGGCGTTAACGCCACATCCTTGGCGTTATTAACGCTACCTGCAGACCCCAGATTTGCTAACGCCACTGAGCTAATGCCAGTGATGCTTTGATTTTACCTCATTTCAAGAGATTGACCAATCACGATTGCAATATATTAGCTACTTTGGTCTCTTTCCTGTGCTCTCTATAAATGAAATGGTAAAGGGGTTCTTTTTCTATTGGATTTTACTTAGTTATAATGTATATGATTTGTTGATTGTGTTTTGTAAGATATTTTAACCTATTTAGACTGTCTATTAAAACCTGAAACACCAACAATGCTAGCTGAAAAATCAAAGTAAAATTGTTAATTTAAAATACAATCATCATATAATTTCACTTCGAACAATTCACAGATTTAAAAGTTTTACTGATGCACTGTTAATTTTACTACGGTTAAGAACCCGTACATTATTTAAAACTTAAAACTATTCCCCCATAGGCCTATATTACTACTAGTTTAACACCAGCGTTAATATAGCGAACGCCGTTTGTGTGAACACTTTGGAATTTTAATCCGTGAATGGCGTAAGCTACGCCAGTCTTACGCCGTGTGTGTGAACATAGCCTAAACCAACTGAATTGAGGACACCAGGCAATAAAATGGCTATCAAATTGACCAATTACTCAATTAAGGATGTAGACAATTTTTTGAGAACAGGTTACGCAAACGAATATCAATCTCGTCTGCCATTAGAAAACAAAGTTGAACTTTTAGCGATGTAGTTTATGTTTGAATGAATTTATTTTTTATTTATATTATTTTTCTTAATTTATTAGTTCTATTTTTAAAGTTTGTACTGAAAAATATAAGATAATTTTTTCAAAATGGCAATGTGGTGCAGTGAAGCAGGTGAGTTGAGAACCTTACGTTGACTTCCTTGAGGTCTTTTTGTTTCAGGTGATTGAGAGGTTCAAGGAAGTTTTGCCGAACACTGATATCAAAGCTGTCTCTCACATCGCCAAGCTGTTTCATGGATTCACCACAATCCACCAAGGCGTGACCTGTAACAAAATTAAATACACAGGTTTGTATTATTGCCATCTTCATTAGTTTTTAAAAGCAGACAGAAGTTAGCAGATTTTATTTTTAATAGGAAGTCAGACCCAAAACTATATTTATGTGTGCATAATTGAATGTGTAAATAATGAACATGTTTCAGGAACTACCAGGAAAATATTATAACTGAATAGTACTAGCAAAGAGTAACTTGGTGATACATTTCTGTCTTAGTTTCCATAACAAATTAAAATTTACAGGTTTCTAAGCCAGTTTCAATCCATGAATTTTCTATAGCTTATCTCTTTTTGGCTTTATGTTTCTTGCTATTATGTCGTAAATTTATACATTCTGATTCTGCTCATGATTGAGAATAACATACATATATATTGTACATGATGATGATATTGTACATATTAAAACTAATGTAGGTTTTATGGTACAGTACACATAATTGTTCTTACTGACCAAAGCTCTACGTCTCTATATCAATATAGACATATGTACACGTTTTCAATTTTTTTGATAATAAAGAATGGACTGTTTTTTTTTATCTCTTAGCGTAAAGAAAATATTTTTTTCTTTCTTGGGGATAAATACTTTTCAATTCTTCTTTCTAAGAGGTTTTTCTCATAGCAATGTTCCAAGGGATAATTTCAACATTGCAATAGCAACGCTGAACATTTGAAAAGCCAAAAAGAAAAAAACAAAGTGCCCACTATTTTTCCTATGTAGGAAATATGCTCTGTACATAGCTCTATCCATATACAAAACTAAAAATTCAAACGATAATCTAAATAAATATATTACTTTTCTCTCTTGGTAATTTACTTTTATGTAAATTTATGTTATAGTATGTATCGAATATATTGTATCTTTTATGAAAGGCAAAATAAAGAATGAAGGAATGAAACACTATGGTGACACCATGAATATTTATTATTTATGTATATCTTCTGGTGTAACTTATAATATAGAATATAATTTGTTGACTTACCAAAGGAAGAATCTTCTCCTAATTCTGTGCCACTCTTTACCATACAGTCTCCTAGAATACTTTCAGCCTGAACATAACGAGCAGTCTTAGCTTGACCCCTCATCTTTGAAACTGTCAAAGAAGTTGACAACTTAGCCCTAGCAACTGTGAAAATAAAAGCATAATCAGCAAAGTAATTAAAGTACATTTTAAGATTTAACTAAAATTATCAACTTCATCTTTTACTGTTCTACCTACGTATCTTCCAAGTGGTTTTACTGAAAAAAAATGTAAATTAAATGAATCAATAAATAAAACATGCACAAGCTATTACATTCAACCAAAGTTTACGTTATCAATACTTGTAGTACACAATAAGTTGTGTGGAATCAACTAACCTGGGTTAGGTTGTAGAAATTCAACTGTCTTGGCCATTACTTCATCAACTGCATGCTCTGTGAAGTCTATTGTCTACAATAGTAAAGAAAGAATAAAATTAGTATATTTCATTTTTAAATTACACTTGATTTGTTATCTCTGTTACAGTGTATAATAGTATGTTTAATGATTTAGATATTGTATATTTTTTTGTTGTTTGTACACAGTAGTTTAACAATAATAAGGACTTGAATGAAATTACAATTTACTAATTGTACTGTTTTAAATAATAATAATAATCATAAATGCTTTTGTTTTTACACTGCAGTTAGCACTGGGGTCAATTTAGGAGTGTCCACGTTGCAGCCCTTTGTAGAGCTAATCGTATGACCACTATACAGTATGCAACAAGAACAGTTAGATCATACAATATCAGACTATACCGTAGACTTGAGTACGGACTTGCTAAGAAGTTCGCATTAACGTCAATACATTCAAGTGAACATATGCTGCTATCTACAATAAAAACTCATTCTTGTCCATCCATTTGCCTCTACTGATGCTTTGAAATATTCATTCAATTATTTTACATATTTAACAAAGTAGTACGTCTGATCTTGAATTGCAAATATATTCTTCTGGTTCTAGACCGACAAGTATAACCTTACTTTACTATATCTCGGTATTTCTTTATTCAAAACCACAAAACAACAACAATTTCATAAAATATGGCAGCTCATTAATGCGTACGAATTAAGAGTTGAATTACATTTCATGATTACAAAGTGAAAAAAAATAAATAAAAAAAAACTCGAATCCATCACGGAAACAAGACATCAAAAGGTGAAAGGAGCACAGTTCAACGCTCAAATGACAACGCCAGTCAATGGCTGCTTAGTAAGGATCTGGTCAATAGTGGTAGATAAGTGGTCGACGAGAGATTCAGCTATTTGACTCCTCGGAGGATAATAAATAACTCCGAATACTAATCTGGCAATTGACCTAGGTAAGCGCGGTGGACGAGCAGCAATCCAAAGGCATTCCATACCATCTGGAACAGTTACGTTTTTGAGAATGTTACTGTTGATGTTATTCTTAACATATAAGGCGACTCCGCCACCGTGCCTAGAGACTCGAGGTTTAGAAACGGTTAATGAACTGCTTTGCATGATACATTCCAATTCCAGGCGGAGTGAGTGTAGGTAAACTGAAGCAAAACAAAGGGAGCAACAAAGCGATTCCACGGCCACAGAGCACAAATCGTAAAACAGTAAAATCGGCAATGACCAGGCTGGCAATAAAAGTCAAAAAAGCATTCACAAAAAAGCGTTCACAGAATCCAGAATCACATCAACAGAAACGTCCAAAAGCCCAAACTCACTCAGTTAAAATAAGAACACCAAAAAGAGTAAAAAAGGAGGAACTACACTCAGTAAAGAGAAATTTTTCCTCAGCCGCCACTTAGGCGCGTGATTACATTACAGATGGATTACTGTTAATGGTTTTGTTCACTATAATGTGCTGCTTGTTTATAATAATTCATCAATTAATTCTACAATCAAGTCATCATATGGTTGATGACTATCATCAGCACTCTAGTGTCTGACAAGCACAAGGGTTTAACCTGGGGTATGGGGTGACTGGTGGATAATTATTTACTAACACTAATACAATACTATTTCAACAAATGTTTTAGCAATTCAATTTTCCTGTTAGGATTTTAACCATATAGTGTGGTAGATCGAATTATTAGCATTTATGATGGAATGAAAACGAAACATGAAGTTATTTTAAGACACATCCATAATTAGAAAAGTTTTACATTGCTCCACGACTTAACAAAATATTACAAATACGACACATTCTAAGTCAACAAGTTATGTAGACATGATAAATCACAGAATGTGCTTAACATTACAAACAACAAGCAATTGCTTTTCTTTTTACTAACTTATTTATTTATTCTGTCTTTCTACTGCATGCACTTTCAGTACTTGTGTACTGTTTATCAAAGTGGTACAGTTAAATAAAATACAAATTTAAAAGAAAAGTAATTACAAAAATACATATATATAAATAACTTATTTGAATGCAAGGTCACTTTTATTGATATATGTTTTACTAAAATAAAAGAGATCAATATAAGGGAGCCTCGCAAAATAAAGCAATGCGTATACCCGTCTACAACGTGTGGTTGGGGATTAAAATCTCTTCACGTTGCCGACGAGTGGTTCAAGATACTGATCAAAAATGTTGGACGATTCCATTTCGCGAATTAGGGTTCGTTTTCCGACATTTTTGTTCTACTTGTTTGCGTCGGTTTATCTCGTGATTTTGATGTACTGTAATTTATCGACGTCTCTTTTCTATGTTTTGTCATAAGTTTCATTTGTTATTATGAATTAATTTTAATACTATATCCTGTCATTTGTTATTGAGCTATTCTGTAATATTTAAAACCGAAATGTCGAATACCAAGACTCGAAACCCACTGAAATTTCCTATACACTTTTATACTGTATTATAATCAGGCCAAACTCATGTTTTTGCCATGAATATTGACGGGATAAACGCAATTTAATGCCAGTATATTGCTTTTTCTAGAACTATTCATAGGAACATTCCCACGCTCTGCTGCTATGGAAATACAGACTGAATCAAATTGTATGTGTCATTGATCTTGCTGCCTGCCGAGTTATGCATAGCTCAAACCCTTTGTACACCGCCCAGTGTTATAACCAGGCCAAACTCATGTTGTTCCATGAGCGAGCATGGAGGAATAAATTCGTAGTGACAGGATAAACGCAATTTAATGCCAGTACCTGCTTCTTATAGGAACAGTCCCACGGTTCTGCTGCTATGGAAATTGACTATTAAGGGTCATTGATCTTGCTGTGGGCCGAGTTATGCATAGCCGTACCCTTGTACGGCGCCCAGTGATAACGACTCAACGTTACCATGGAAAAGCATAGAATAAACTAAGAAAATATCAGTCTCTGAATTTTTGTGTGCAATTAAATCTTGTATTTATTATTTTCTTTAAGTCTCATTTTCAATTATATTTTATATTTGTTATATATTTGAAAATGGATTTGGTACGATACAAATAAATTAATTACAATAAAGACAACAAGGAAGTGACAAAAAGAAATTAAAAATCAAACAAGAACAGCTCATTCAGTAGAACATAAATTAATTAGCGTAAACAGTATATTACATGAACATAGGCCTAATTAATCAAGATCTACTGTGTGTGTGTGTACAACAGTCGCTTGTATATGCTTGTATGATAATCTGATCCAGCCGGCGATGCAGTACACTACAAGGAAGACGTTCCAAGTCCACTTGATACGCCGTGGCGTATCAACAATTGAAAACTACTTTTATACATTACCAGTGCGTTTTATAAATGAAATTAATAACATAGTCATTTGGTACATTCAAGCGTTTAAAAGAGAACTAGCAAAATGATTTTTTGTTCTAGAGTGGATATTTGATATGTCATTAATAATAGAATCAACCTTAAAATCGTTCTTTGGCTATTTTTTTATGAAGTTATTGACGATTATAAAGATTTTACCATGACGTCACTGGTGAAAAAGTAACAAAAGACCGTGTAAATAGTGCCGCGTAAGGTATCCATCGCGTAGGATATCTGCCGCGTACGATCATTGCGTGCATGCTGTAACAATCACAATTTACAGCCATGGTTACAGCGTACACGCAAAGATCGTACGCAACGGATACCCTACGCGGCGCTATTTACACGATCTTTTGTTACTCTTTCGCCAGTGATGTCATAGTAAAATCGTATATAATTGCCTATAACTTCATTAAAAAAAGGCCAAAAAACGATTTTAAGGTTGATTCTATTATTAATGGCATATCAAAAATCCTCTCTAAAACAAAAAATCATTTTGCTAGTTCTCTTTTAAAAACGATTTAATGATTATACATTTTAAATTTAATTATTTTGAAAAATTATTATAAAATTAATAACCCATATGGAATGGTAGAGTCCATGGTTAATCAACGACGCAACAAAACATGTGCTTCGTTGTTTGAAAAGGGTTGAAAGCAATACATTGAACAGCAATCTAGAGAAAACACGAAGAAAACAATACTTTACAGTATACAATACAATACCCTTTTTAAAGAGCCTGATAATCATATATAATAAATATATTCTTTTACACTAAACTTCGAGATTAATCAACATTGAAATAGAATAGAGTCTAGGTTTATGCCGCATCAAAACATGTGTTTCATCGGTAGAAAGGGGTGAGAGCAGTGCATGTAACTGCTAGCTGGAGAAAATTGTATTTGCTTTTTTTGAAACGTTTCTCGTCACATACAATGGATCTACTGTTCCACCAAAGTTCCAGATTATTCAATATTATAATAGATAACATATAGGCCTAAGACACCTGCTCACATTTATATCAGATAAAGGTACTAATATGAAGTTCAATATTTTTTTGTATTTTGCTAACACTGAAGGAAGTGTACCCTATCTACGTTCATGATCGAATGTAGGCCTACTGCAGACCGATATCTGTCTGTCGTCCTAGACAGTTTTATTTATTTATTTAATAATCCTAATTAATACTAAAACGATATAAGAAAAGATAATTTTAAAGACTAACTGTAAAAAAGATATAATTAGGCCTAATAAAAATTCATAAAAATTGCCTGTTTTCGATTTTTAATTTTACTCCATAATTTTTTTGAGTAAGCCAAAGCCTAGGCCTATCCATGGAGGTATAATATCTATGTCCTAGGCCTCTCCTGGTTTTATATTTCTGCTGTCTGTTGGTTTTGATCGCAACGGTGACGATAATCTCAATAAATTATAAATGTAATTCTCAGAAATATAACGTGAGCTTGCGTTACTTCCAATAGGGTTTATTTTTATACAAGACGTTTTTGTTTGTGCTAATTGGGTTTTTACACTAAGCCTGTTATCAATTCCCCACTACGAAGTGGAGTAGCCCAGGAAAATAATCCCAACGTGTGGCCAACTATGGGATTAAACTGCCTTTAATCGCATCACGTGGTCCAGTAATCTAGTAATATAATCACAATCAACAATAAATTTAATTTGACAGATTTTCAAGGCTACTGGAATATACTGATAGAAATGTTCCTCCATTAAAATCTAGAAAATGTTTGATAATAATAAATTTAAATACAGACTTAATTGATAAAAACTAGGCTTACTCCCCTTGGAGTTCTGATTGTAAGACCTAGACATACGGTTTCCTCCTTTATGACCTTTGCACTCTGTTCTGATAAGATTAGTTTGGTATTACAAAAGCAAGATATAACTGAATTAATGATACCATGATAATAACTGTACTATACATTAGTAGTTTAAGTCCATGCTTCACCTAGTGTTGTTGCTGATAACTGGCATACAGTAGTATATGGAGGACAGAAAACATGTCTAGACACATATATTTACATTCTTCAATTCATTCTGCAACTTTTACCTTCTGTGGGTTGCATACCATGATCACCAAGGAACACCTGACTCCCACCATAATGTAGTACCTGTTAATTGTTTATAATATCTTCCAGCTCTATTCTGTACTTGTATTGGAGGCATTAGGTCAAAATGTACCGTGATGCTCAACATGCCAAAGTAGAATATTATGGAATCCACTCACCTTTTCCATCTCAAGGAATTCTTCATCCATTTTTGTCCTCTCTGCCCCTCCTATCTTCTCACTCATATACTGAAAGAAAAGAATATAATTATCATTAAATAAAGAGTTTGCTCATAATAACAACTGTAGTAGCAACAAGCAATAATAGCAGAACAAGCGATGGGGGCCTTGGCTCCCCAGTCCCCTCTAGTGCCACGACTAAAAACGGGGCGAGTACGTGCTTCTCATTCATTTTGCTGACATAATGTGAGAATTAAGCACTGCGCAGTGACAGAATGAAGCTACGAAACATAAACTGGTTCTTTTGCGGCCCGACGCGATATTTTTTAGACCTAAGTGCTGCGGTACAGAAAAGATGGGATTATATTTACGTGACATAAGCAACTCGCGAAACATGTCGAAACACGTACTGATTTTCGGTGGTTTTTGGCTGTTTTTTCGTTGTTATCCAATATCCAACCTAGAAAAGTAGCGGAATGTGGTTGTGACATAATTAATACCTGTATATAGATTAGAATTACTTACCAAATTCTTTTCATTTCAATTACTCTATTATAAATATCATACAATTCAGCAGCAAGGCTGAGATTCGATTTTGAATAAAGAATAAAGTTTGAAAAAAAAAAGAAAGAAGTTTTTGCTAATTTACAAATTACAGATAATTTACTACAAAAATCCTTCAACAACCAATCCTTCAACAACCAAGAGTCTGTAAAAGAATACAGCTAAAGCAACTGTGTCTTAATTGATGGGCAAAAATTGTTCTCATTAAATTTTTTTAAATAAGTAACCATATGAAAATAAAACAATTTAAATAAGGAAAAAATATTAGTTCATAACAGACAGTTGCATAATTTAGTCAGCCATGGCAGCTTATTCCCATTAGTGTCCCAAGTCTTCAGGAGATAAACAAACACAATGTAACATCAACAGCACTCAACAACACAATAAAACAAAATCAACCAAAAAAGCAATATATGTTGTATCTGTTGCATCAATGTAATTCCGTGATTGAAAAACCGCAGGACATGTAGAATCCATTTTTTGAGGGGGGCATTTTTGTATTAATTACTCAGTTTCTTATATTTATGTACTGTAAAACATTATTCAGCATTGGGAGAGCTTTCTAATGATACCAAACATGACAACTTTTATTTTTACCTTTGACCTTTTTGTTGGCTTATATCTTATTATATATACATATATCTTATATATATATTATTTGGTATAGGTATAAAGAATTAATTGATCAGTGTACTGTACAATTACCTTTCCAATGATATCAGGCACGGTAGTGTTTTTGGATACTTGATGTGTTACGTCAGCCATCTTGAAATCAAACATGGCCGCAAAGATGGCATTGAAAAAAAAATGCTCCCCTCGACAAATGGATTCTACATTATATTGATTTGCAGTATGCAAAAATACTAAAATCTTGCTTTCCAACATAAAAATCTCATGGGATTCATATTTTTAACAGATGAATCCCCACAAAAATCTTGTATAGCCATTTCGGCCCTTAATAAAAAGACAACATTAGGAGCAAAAATCAGTAGAAAAATGAAACAACTTAATAGCAGCTTCAAAAGCAACAGTATACAGTACTACATTTTATCAACCTCTATTTAAAATACTGGTAGGCCTATTTTTATAGATTTGTAATCACTTCAGTCTAAAATGGGTCTGGAGAAACAACACACACACTTTTTGGATCAAGGTTCTGTAACTCTGTATAATTTGATAGAATGACGTCAGTATCTAAATTGGATGACACACAGCCTAGTTATTGCAAGCAAGCCTCAACACCCACAGGGCGTTATCACACAACACTCTGTTATACGCAATGTACAATAAAACTCTGTTACAACCAAAGTATAAACGTCCCTCTCAGCAAATACTCATTACGGCGCATCTTCTCATTCCCAAATGAATCCAAATCATTTTGAAAAGTTGATCAAATATCAACAAATACAATGATCAATGAAGTCTTACATTTTGGATTAACAAGTAAGTCTTTGTTGAATAAGAAATTGTAAAATATGTCTTACTTATCTGTATTCTTTCATCCGTAAGACATATTTTACAAATTGTAAAATATGTCTTACTGATGAAAGAATAAAGATAAGTCTCAGTTCAATAATTATCATAATAAAAATCAGGGGCGGGTCCAGAGATGATACTACTACGAGAGACAATACTACACTAGGAGGGTCCAGTAATTTTTTGTTTTCTAGATGCCTGGAAATAACCTCTGAGCAGCGGTGTAACTAGGTTCTGAGGGGCCCTGGTTCGAGAGTACCGTCGAGAGGCCATTGACTCATAAATTAACAGTTACTCCTTTACTGAAGTAATCCATACGAATACTATCACCGGCTGAACATCATTCCGGAGCGAACTCATTTATGAAATCAATTATTGTACAATTTATATAAAGTAATGATCCACCGGGCACCATCCAGGATCTTAGTCTTCGGGGCAGGAATATTGATTACCGAAGTATTATTATATACCGCACATCATATTTTTACTAAATTAATCTATGCCATAAAATCTTTAATGATATTGTGTGAACTTTCTCCTTTTGTTTCAGGAATGATTCCAAATCGAAGGTTGAATCCTCTTTTGTAGCGTTCCAAGTCGACAATCTCCATCTCAAGTCATTGGATAGCCAGTTTTGTTGAATTAGCCATTTCTGTAGTGATATGTAACACATTATTGGTAAGATCTGCATTTTTCTTTTCCAACTCACTGATTGAGTCTGACGTGTAAATGATGGACTTTTCCATCTCCAATTGTCTGGTTTCTATTTTAGCCATTTTGATTAAGAATGCCTCTTGCTGTTTCAGTAGGGCATCAAGCTTACTACATAGATCACATGCAAGGGTTTGAATTTCCCACCTCAGTAGGCATATTTCCAGTTGGATTTAGCGGGCGATAATTTCTCTGGGGCTGAAGCTTCGGCCTGGTCTGATGACGATTGTAGAGTGTTTTTACATGTAGATCTTTGGATATTATTAATATTATTTGCAGGTTCCTGTTGAAGATGAATGTCTGAAGGATTGTTGCAAAAATCCGATGGAGAAACAGTGAAAGATTTTAGACGGAGCTTACTTTGAAACCTGTCTACCCAATCATGATCACGAGAGCCCTAGTATCCGGATCGGGAGCTAACCGTTAGCACCTG
This sequence comes from Anneissia japonica, assembly GCF_011630105.1. NCBI lineage: Eukaryota > Metazoa > Echinodermata > Crinoidea > Comatulida > Comatulidae > Anneissia > Anneissia japonica. The sequence goes on from NW_022744966.1 coordinate 1,399,348, forward strand.
CGTGAGAACGTTAACGGTATCCGGATACGCTAACGGTTACCAGGCACTATCGGTCAGCAAGTTGAGGGCGTTTCTATCATCAACCAATCACACGTACATGTTTACAATTTGCAGTTTCTTATTGGCCAGTGATTCGATCATCATATTGTTGGTATATGCATCGGGATTTTCTCGCACGGCAGCTAACGGTTAGCAGGATCCAGATCCTGCTAACCGTTAGCTGCCGTGTGAGAACATAGCCTATAAGTTTTAATTGGTCAATTATTGGTAAATAGAAAGCAGATTGACAAGGTGAGAGTTATAGCTAATATAGCACTAAAATCAGAGGTTCAACTTTTTTGATAGGGTGGATGGGGGTGAACTTCAGAATTCATAGCCATAGCCAATCTAATTCAAACAGACACATGAAAATCATGAACTATTTGAAAAATGTATGAAATTTCACAAAAAGAGCTGGAGTTTGGGCATGAAAGCGTCTCATGCCAGATAAGTGTACTATGACGAATGCATGCTAAAGTGAAATGAGTCCAAGCTGGAGTTAATGAGCCCAAAGAGCCCCTGGTCAGGGTATAGGGTCAGACAGAACAGCACAGGGCGGATCCAGAGATGTCCAAAAGGGTGGCCGAAAGTGGGGTCGATTGATACAATTCCCCCACAAAATTTTTGTTTTCTAGACACTGAAAAATAATATCTGAGGTGTTTTGGGCAATCAATTTTTTTCTTTTCTTTCTTTCTTTTCTTTTTCTTTTTTACTTTTGACGGCCTAGCGTCATCAGCGGTTCAGTATTAAGTATAAAGATAAATATTATCAATCAAAATATTTCTATGCATTGCTTTATTAGACTTCGTTTATAAGGATGGGCCCCTAAAGATAGGGGACCCTTGGAGATTTGAAACACAGGTTCAATAAACCGCCAGAACCTGTGATAGTTACGCCACTGTGTTAGGCATGTATAAGTGAATACTATCAACCTATATTTTTATGTATACATTGCTATATTAGATTTTGTATAAGGGGGCAGGGCCCTTATAGATCGGGGGCCAGGTTCGGTGAACCTGCTGAATCTGCGGTAGTTACGCCACTGCCTCTGAGGCATTTTGAGCGATCATTAATTTCTTTCTTTTTTGACATTCTAAAAGGGAGCCGACATGCCCCGACCTTCAAATCCGTCCATGAAAATGTTTTATATAATTATTATGATATCAATTAAAATATGAGAACTGATATGGCAGGGAAGGGTGTGTGAGTGGCAGAGGAAGGTAGGAATTTCAGTAGCAGTTGTATAGGGAAAGTGGGGCTAAGAACCAGGTTAGCAATACTGTAAGAAACCGTAAAATACCAGGCAGATACCAAAAAGCACTAAATTTTAAAGGACAATTATTATTTATTATTATATTACCATGATTATTTTTATTTAGTAAGTGAGCACTACTACTCTAATAAAATCACATTCACTTCCACTACGCTACACCAACACTAATTGTGTTCTCTATTTTGCTGTTGCTGCTATAGGTAAAGCAAATTGGATATTTTTACTATTAACAGTATCAATACTGTAGTAGGTTATTATTTATTACTCGCTTGTGTTCTTGGACAAGGCACTTTACCTATGTTGGTCTCTCTCGACACAAGAGTAATGGGTACCCAGATGTTTACTAATGGGGAGGAAAAAATGGCGTGGAAAGGAACTGGCTACCCTACCACACAATACCAAGGCTTAGTACGATGGGCTAACAGCTTAATCTCCTACGTTTAATAATGAATACGGGACTACCTTTACCTTTTTAATCTAGAAAGTAATCCTTGTAATGATCATAGTAATTATTGCAGCATAAATTCATAATACACAAATCAGTTCTACAATATCAATTTTTGAATGTAGATAATAACAAGCTGACTACTATTACTGTTATTGTCTTAGGTACTGTACTATCTTCAGCATATCATGTCTTTTAAAAACATTATTCCTTGGATATGTTAAAATATCAATATGCTATTAGATGTGCATTTTTTCTGACACAAGTATAATGTATACTGTACTTGAGTCAGATTATTTCAATAGCAATTCATATAAAATGGTATGACCTTGCTCATGTCAAATAACAAATTCCTTTTTTGTGAAAGAATTGCTAATGTCCTTACTTAACCAGAAAATACATAACAACAACATATTAATTTATATTACAATTTTTTTTTTTCTCAATGAAAAGGAAAGTAACAGTTAAGATTAAAATATCTGAAACACATAGTAGTGAAATTTGACCCGTGGCAGAAACACAATGGCAGAACCAGCTGAATACTGTTGTGGCATGGACACAAGTTATTTACATCCTTCCTCAAAGACCACATTAGCATGTCAATGGGTGTCTGCATCCTAACGGATCAATCCTTTAGAGATCCGTGTCTCTGCTACCTACAATAGGCCTACACAATAGTGGATTCGTGCAGTCCAGCTTATGTGTATAAAGCAAATCAAGCTTATGCATGCTTCATACTTTGATGTCCATGAGTTCTACTGTATTCATTTAATATTTTCCATTCGTGGTTGATTACTAACCACCTAATAATACTTAATCATAAACAAAACACTTTTTATGTTTAGCGATATTGTGCTGTAGATGAAAAACTCATCAGGATCAGGACCAGGATTGCATTTAATCTGGCCAATAAGTTTATTTAAATTAATACCTGATGGAGTACTGAGCAAGCTCCAGTACTGGTTTTAAACCATGTTAAATTTTAATACTGTAAAAGGTACTAGAACGGTAATGACCTGTAGCTTGCGATTGTGAAATGTTAAGTTTAATGTAGTGAATGTAATACTTTATTTCAGAATGGTTAAAAAAAAAGTTCTGGTTTATTCAAAGGTATGCAAATATCTTTATTGTACTGAACACATGCTTTGAGGGAAGTTGTTGCAGGGAATTCCTTCCTTGTAATTCAATTGTTACTATGACTAATTTGATGCAGAGTGAAGGATGTAATACAAATTACAAGGTTACCATATCATGGCACCAACCCCCAAAAATGAAACTCCTTCTCCACCATATCATCTCCCTTATAAATTGACTCTTTCCCTGTACTCAATAAGGTCAGTAAATAATTTTTTATCATTTTGCATTCCAAAATGTGAAATTAAATATACTTAACTTTCTTAATATCCCTCCTTAAATAAAAATTACATTTAATAAATTTATAAAATACTCGCCATCCACAACTCGACCATTATTAGCTGAAGAGGCGAAACTTGAAAATTCAAAGAAATATATTGAATACAAAATAAAAATAACTTCATCGTCTTAAATTACAACTATTTAATCGTCAGATCACTGAAACCACTTGTGTCTGCACAGAAATGTTGAACTTTAAATTAAATTGATTCCAACAATGTTTGCCCTATATGTAGAGTGATACAGCATGCTTTAGAGTATTTGTGAAGTATCATTATCAACATGACATGAGGTCAAAAAGACAGTTTGCTTTGATTATCATAACATGAAGGTATCAGAATAATAATCATTATGTTGTTAAGGTAGTTACTGCATGAAGAGTCATACAGAAGATAAGAATAAGTGGAGATTTGTATAGGGTCAATGTCAGGGATTTTGGAACTCCCTCACCCCCAATTCCGTCCGTTTTCAGTACTACATTCCCTTCTTGGGAAAATGCATTCCCTTTCGATTTAGGCTGAGGGAGGCCAAATAAATCAACTTACATTATTTGCTGTGAAGTGGTTCATGCTATGTGCTAGGTGAGAGCATTCCATGGCATATTTGTAATTATTAATAGTATCCTTTCAGGTAATTACAAAAAAAAAAAAAAAAATATGAAAGTGAAAAACACTTGAACTCAAGGTTGAGAGCCAAACTGCAACTGGTATTTTAACTTGTTTCCACAAAACATTCATAATGTTACGATTTGTTTTGTTTTGTTTATTTAATTTTTTTGTTTTGTCTTTTTGTTGTATACTATTACTACACAATCATTTTCATTATTAAATACAAAATATAATTACAAATACACAGAATGATTTTGATTGCCAACAGACTATACAGTATGCTAGTTATGCAATGTTTTACACTGAAGTATAAATTTATAGGCCTATATTTCAATACTAGTAATAGTATTACAGTAATTGTTGGTTACAATTAGTAATGGTAGATTATTATCTGAGGGTCACTCTCCTGGTCACTTCCATATCTGAATCTTTAAACACATGTGTTTATACTATATATCATAAATCAATAAATGCCGTGATGGCTGTTGGCCAAAACTATTAATACCTTATTCACACTACATGAAGCATCACATTGCAATCGGTTGTAGCAAAAAAATTTGTTAAATCACCCACTAATGTAACAATCAACCACTGTTGTAACATTAACCACTGTTGTAACAACAATCAACCACTGTTGTATCAAAAATCGACCACTGTTGTAACATTTCATTAACCACTAAAACAACGATTTAACCACTGTTGTAACAAAATTTATTAACTACTATTGTAACAACAATTAACCACTAATGTAATAGCGTACAATATAGTCTCCAAGCCGAAAAGTTATGTGCATTGTCCTATAAAAAAAAAATTTCACATTAATTGTGGCACTTTTTAAATAATTTTATAATTTTTGATATACAGGATAAAGGTCCCTGTGACATAGTAAATAATAATAATACTGTATTATTATAGTAAATATAATCAATTTTGGAGCTTGAAGGTTACCACAGAATCCGATCGCAACCAATTGCAACAAAATCCACAGGCACTGATGCTGAGATCAGACAACATAGGCCAAGCAGCCAAAGGCTGGTACTGTTTGATCTCCCGTTCTAATAAAACGTTTATTTGTGTCTGATTTGGTCTGAATGCGCTCAAATGATGCGATCGGAGTAATCAGTTTTGGATTACCACCGACTACATTACAACCTTTTCGCAACCGAATGTAGTCTGAATAGGGACAGGTGGGAAAAGGAGACTTGAATGACATCCATTTAGTTGTGTATAGTGATCTCCATGGTAAAAAACTTTTTTAGTGAATTCAGTTTGCTTTTTTTAGGTGATACTCATACTAAGTGCAATTTTGTCCTAAGTACTTAAATCGGACTAGAAATGAAGAGATAGTGTTTAGTATGACATCTGAATCCGAATTTCAGGACCTACCATAATACATGCATAAGTCAGATTGTTTAGCACCGTATATACAACCCCCAAGTTTGAGACCATTTTTGTATGTTGGGCGTACAAGACGACCCCCCCCCCCACTGATTCATCATCAGAATTCCTACTTTTTTCTGGATTTCATGGTCTTGATACTGCATCTAGCTAGCTAAAAACAGAGCCAAATGCAAGGCTAATCTTCCAAATAATGCAATTTTATGAGAATTTATATGTTCATCAAAATCTTACTTCCCCATATTTAAAATTGCATTCATTCATACTAACATTTAGTAGCTTCGTAGCAGTAGTAAATTCATGCATGACGGACGACCCGCACATAAGCCGAACGTGATTTAAACAATCTAAAATGTGTATGTTGTGCGTACTGTAAAAGACGACCCCCCTCCCACTTGTTTTTCGATCATATAGTAATTTGCTATTACAAGCCTTGTCTTACACTCAAGTATACGGTACTACTTCATTATTATATCATTTCAGGATGTGAACAAATGATTAAATTTTATGACTAAATTTTATGACAGTATCATGCCATAGGATTTGAAAACATGACCACTGCATTCTTGCTGGATCACGGCAAGGTAACCATAATCAAGGAGTTTGTGCACATCAAAGTATGCATGCAGGCATATGTAATACAATGAAAAAAGAAACATAACTGAGAGGAGTGGGGTATGGGGAATAGCAAAAAACATAAGGGCAAGAGAGTGTAGGTTCTTTTTAGGCAATATTCTACCCAGGTTAAAAAGGGGAGGCATTAGTTTATTAAATTATAATATCATTGAATGAATTAATATAGGCAATTGAAGGTGAATTAGTGTTATTTGCAATGAATTGTATTTGGGCGTGACTACTTTATATTTGAGGTATGTAGTGCATATATTCATTTAAACACAAACAAAAAAAAATCATAACAGCAATCAAGGCAAATATTGACTGAAAACATTTACATAGGAGACCAAGAAAATACACTAAAAACAGGTTAAACAAACGAGACAGGACAAAATTAATAAACCTTTCACTTTATGTGCCATTGGCACAAAGAAAATACTGTAGGTGAGGTGGCAAGGTAGCTGCCATAGAAGTACATAGGTCATGTTTTACATCTTTCCAAAACAATGAGGGCTGAAAGGGGGAACCTCCTTTATGCTTCCATGAGATGCAATTAAGTTTTTTAATGTGCACACAAGCCAGATTTGTACCTCCAGATTCAAGTTCTTATCCCTGAAGATTTGGTTCTGAAACCACACCCTGGGTAGGTTTTGAACCAGCGTCAATTTTAAGGATGAAGTTAGTGGAACCCCTACTGTATCTTCGTGCCCAGCCACTTGGCCCCTCCAATTGGCCGCTCGACACACATGATAGAACATCAAACAATTTGGATGTTAGTTAGATGACAACCAAATCGGTCTTCAGTATATAAAACAACATTTACATTAGCATTTTGGATATATTTATTGGCCAAAATTCTTTCCAAGTATCAAAGTCTATCATGAGCATGTGAACAATATAAAATGGCTTCACTTGGATTTAAAGTATTTACGAATAAGGAAATGAAATCCATAAGATCGCCGATAACAGATGGATTAAATCAAGGACAGTATCTATAGATACAGTAGTAAAATGAAGTACTATATGAAGTTACTGTAGTAGTAGGGTTTATTACACATCCATAACCCAAAATAAAATCCTGATTAATGTATTTATACTTTTAACATGTTATTGAATTTTTTTGAGGATTTGAAATTTGCTTTCTCGCCATCATAAAATTAGCCTAATCTATTTTGAAGGTGGGTATCTTTAGCATGGCTGGATGGTACCTTTAAGCACTGTGCTTTGAGGTACAGATTCCTAGCTTAGCAAACAGTGCTTATTAATCAATCACTATAGTCAATTAATCGGTTATTGACTTTAGATTTGACACAGTACTTCTGAGTGTTTAACCTAAGAAAAACAAATTCCAAAGCATCAGGTGGAGCGAATGCTTTGTGTAGGGAAGAAAAAAAACAAACAATTCCATTCCAGAACATTAGATTACAAACAGTGAGTGCCAGATAATAAAAAAATACAACAGACATCATCATGCATTGTATATTCTATGGATGTAGAACCAACTTAAAAGATGAAATGAAAGAAGATATAAAAATATTAGAAATCAAGTACAACCTCCTCATAAGTATTGAAAAATACTATTTATATGTAGAACTACTTAACCATTCTATTTTTTAAAAAACATAATCATGAAACCATACTGTTTAAGACTGATTGGAGATTGTATTATTGCTGAAACTTAAAAAGAAACATAAATAGAAGTGTAGTAAATAAACTACAGAATTTGCTCAGTTACATCTCCCTGGTATGATTTTGATTTTTATTCTAGTTTCAGTTTCATTGATGAGAAAAATAATCACTGGTCATATTCTAGTACAGATAGATTTTTAAGTCCCAAAAGAGATTGCTGCACATGCTTAACCACATGGTGTAACAATAGACTACAGGAATTGGCTTACAATTGGTGTAACAACAGCCACTACCTAATTTAATAATATTACTTTAAACAATATTCAACAGTACTGTAAAATGTTTTAAAATAAACATATTCTGATTAAAAATATTAAATTTTCCATTATAAATTAGGCACTTAACATCCATTTTAAATAAGTCCACTGCTGAAAATTCTGGAAACGTTCTCATGCAGTATACTAAGCTTCCACATGCAATTGACCTGTCAATACAACAACATAATACAAATATTTATTCTGGAAAGCTCATTCAATACCAAGTACTGATCTTAAAAGTCCAGATTTGGTACAGTAAACATAACATAAATTAACAAAAATATAAATTTAAAAAATTAATAAATCAAAAAAGAGGTAAAAACAATGAATTTGTTTTTCTTATTGTTCTTTTACAGGTTTGTGGTTTAGAGAGAATTCACCCTGGTGTCGGGTTTCAGCCCATTAGTCTCTCTGGGCATGCTGCTAACCTGTCTTTTTGTACTTCATGTTTGTGTTTTTGTATTCATGCCGAATTTATAATAAATAAATAAATGAATTAACAATGCACAATTTAGATAAGAATTATTATAAAATGTTTTGATAATCAACTTGATCAACAGATTGCTAATATTTGCGAACATTTACTGGGAGGTCATTATACAGCACTGCTGCTCGGTAACGAAATGTTCTCTTCCCTTGAACATTGTCCCATGTTGGAATTATTAAAGTATTTGATGATTGGCTCCTGGGGGGCTCACTCTTAAATACTTCTATACAGGTATGTGCCGCATTTACAGGTGTATTTTTGAGGACTTGCTAGCACAAGTATGGGAATTTATGGAAGAATTTCAGCGTATAGAGTATATTTGCGAGGACTTCGTAGCACAAGTGTGGAATATACCAGGTAATATTGGTAGTTAAAGTCCCTGCCCCATCCCATATCATCATAGCAGTATAATTTTTCACACGATTTTAGCGAAGGTTTTTGCTAAACTCTGTGCCAAACCTACAGTAGAGATCGCGAACTGACATTTGTTAGGTTACACGGCCGTATAATAGCAGTTTAACCGATACTGGATTTTGGTAAATGGTCAAGTCCCCAATAATTTTCAGTAGAATAGGTAGCGCAAGTGTCTTATGTCTTGGAGTGGCTGCTGCACACTCCCGTAAGGTTGGTATACAAGTGAGCTCCCCGGGGATTGGCTTCTTTTTTTCTTTTTTGGATGGAGTGTGTCCATCCATGAATTGGAATTGATTGGTCAAATCATAGAAAAAGAGGTCAAATAAGATGGTGCAGACCCCTGTAAACATTTTAATATTAAAAATTCTAGCAAGTCTATTTCTAGCAAGAATTCTGGCATTGTAGCAAGTCTCTTTTGGAGAATTTACTACAGTACAGTTAGATCAAACATTACTACAGAAATCAAAACAATCAATAAGAAAGAACTATGCGATATGGTTTCTTAAAATACACCGACTATAATATAGAAATATAAATAAATATATACAAGTTGCACAACAAAAATTGTACAAGATGCAAAAGTAATCAAAATTGTCAATCAAAACATAATATTTCAAGGATTATACAGGTAGATAAGGTATACATTATTATGGCTTATCTATTAAACTACATCTTAAAAAGTCTGACTGCTGACGCCGATGGAATGAATGAAATTTTAAACCGGTTAGTCTTTACTTTACAGTGGATTAATGTACCAGATTTACAGAGAGTAACAGCATCATGAACTGGGTGGGTAATATCAGACATAATGCATTGTAGTACCTTAGATAACATGTCATTACGTAAAAAATATAATTGTTTTAACGCCTGTACCTATAATCTTACTGGCTTGTTCGATAATCTTATTCAGTTTCTTCTTATTATGTAAGTTCAGCCCAAATATCCAAATAATACTACAAATTTTTAGAGCTGATTGTACAACCGATACATAAAACATAGACAATAAGGTTTAACATTAAATTTCTTCATTTCTATGGAGGAAGTATAATCAATATTACATTTTGAGCTCAGATCAATGTTCCAGATTAATTTATCATCAATTTATTATTTATTTTATTTATTTATTTGAACCATATTTACTGAGGGGGATCCATCCAGCAGAAACTGATTAATGTAGCTGCCAAGTTATTTGTGTTTAATAATTTCCACTTCTTTACCATTAATCATCAGACATCATTTTTGGTTTTCCAGTAATCAACTATAAATTCTTTTTCTTAAATTCAGAACAAGATATTTTTCACTAAACCAGTTAACAAATAAAGAAACATATGACTTGAATTCATCTATATTGTCATCATTACTACATAATCCCACTAAACAGACGTTGTCTGAAAATTTGATTGGGAAATAATTCTGGTAATTTCCATATTATTTTTCCTCAGTTTCCCACCATGCATTTACAGTATGTTCATTACACTGTAATGTTTTTATTTATTTTTTTTTTTGTTTGCTCTATATAAATTAATTATTGTCTTGCTGTTTTAAGGTCACACGACACATGTGTGCCGATGATAAAAAAGTATTATCCAATAAATTGCCCTTTAGTGATTCTCTCCTATGATTAATACGCCTACTTTTATTTACAATTCTATGTTACGGTTCTTGGTAGCATAACATTTCTATTTATTTTCATTAAGTATTGTGTAGTACCCTAATATTGTTGTGTATTAGAACATTTTTTTTTGTGTTTTTTTTATCATTTTGCATAAGAATAAAATTTAGGCCATGCCAACATTTTCCCACAGTTTATAATAATTAGAGTATGCACATGCATTTTCATAACAAAAGTTGAATTAATTTAAAATTAACTTTGATTTAACATTTTAATGACTGCATGACATTTTTGACATTGATGATTGTTGGAAGTTTGTTGAATATGAGAATAATCATAAAGATGCTGGGTTCACGCTAACCGATCGCCAAGTCGCCATGGGCAAAAACAATTTTGTATTGGTGAAACAAAAAACAACTACTTTAGCCATTTTGGCGAAAGCTTAAAAATAATAAAAATGGTTTTTTTTAAATACTTGCTGAAATACATTGTTTCTTTCGTCCGACCTCTCCATGGAAATATTTTTCCGTCGGCACGATCAATGCCAAGATCTCCATTTTACGCTAGGCCTACTCCATTGCCAGTGCCATGCAACGTTTATGTGTGTTGTTCTATTAGTGTGACTACAAACGTCACTGTGTGCATCGCAAATTATTATATTATTTTAAAGTGGGCAGCCTAACAATCAGTGGCTGGATGGTAACGACTACAGTACCGAATACTGCATTTTTACCTGCGCGCAGGCTTCGTAGATACATCGTAGCCTGATATAAACAATCTAAGCAAGGCCGGCTACGCGAAGTGAACCTACGAAGCAAAAGCATGTTGTTTATTTGTATGTGCAGACAGACTGCTGTAGCTTTCTGGAATAAACAATGTATTGCTTGATAATTTGTTAATGACAAGCACAAGTTTAGACCGTTAATTTAAAGTATGGAGTTGTTTTTCAATAAGAAAAACGTACAATTGACTTCAAAGGAGTCTCCCCTTCGTCTCGCTGTCCACGAGTCGACAGGAACTTGTTTGTACTGCTGTATTATTTTTTTTAATTAATTAGCCTGGCCTAGGCTAGCCTATTTTTTTATTTACAATTATTTTACCTCTTTAACTTTTGAAAAAGATGCCCTCAATGACAATACACACATGTGAAAAGATTGTTCATCAAATAATACTTTGTAGCCATGATTTAGTACGATAAATAATAAATATAGAGAGAGTTAATGTCCGTTAATTGTAAAATTACCGAATGTCACATGTAAAACCCAATGTACAGTATTGGATCGCTTAGCAGGTTCTGCTTCAAATTACGGTAAACAATAAACAACGTGATCTTTAATTAGAAATCGTAATAATTTGTACATGATTTGTCATCAGTATTATTATTTAAAAGAAGAATTTCCTAATACCAGAACAATATCAGATCAAAATTCTCTGAATTGGAAAGTTAGCCAGTATAAATTACTGTCTGCTGTCCTCCTCTATTGGAAAATGTAGGCCGTAGGCCTAAATGACATTGAAATTCGAACATACTGACAGCCCACTAGGTTACCTAGCTATCGAACTAAACACAGTTTTAAAACATGATCGATCTAATAATAATCAGCCCGAATCCAGCCTACGAAGTTTGCAAAGCTAATTAAAATAACAATGACCTTCGTAGTGGTTCGTAGCTACATTCAAAACATAACCTACGAGCAGATTACAAGAGGTTACGCGCAGATACGAAGCAGTACTGTAATTCCTGTCTGTACTGTAATTTCTATGTTCACGACGGTCGGCTAGCTGTTAGCGTGCCCCAAGTGCACACACAACAGCAGAACTAAAGCAGCCGACTGTCGGGTAAATAATGGCTTTCAAGCACTATCTATTTCCTTACATTCCAAAAAGGAGGATTTTGGATGCTTTTTAAATTTGCTGGAGATTGAAAAATTAACTGTTAACTCCGTTGATAGAGAACATAGAATGGTACATGACTTTCGGACTGGTATAGGCCTTCAGTAGGCCTATGTACTCTAGGTGTAAATAAATACAGAGAATAGGCCAATTTTAGTGAGAACTAAACATGTTATTAATAAACTAGGGCCTATATACAATGCAAAGCAGATTGATCACAAAGCAGAGTGATCGCAGTACCCTGACCATTAAATTAGCAGAAGCACTAGGGAAGCCTTGTTCACAGCATTGGACTGCAGCGAAAAATTATTCCCCCATCATTAATGGAACAGGCCCACGTCATGCTTGGCTGATTAGTTTTGATTTACATTTCGCAAGTCTAGTGCCATACGCAGCAAAAGTCCATGTTCTAGTGTTGTTGTAAAATGCATTTCAAACCAGGCTGGTTTTTGATTTATGTTTTGGAATAGATTTTGGAGAGGGCATTTGGTCAAGTTAGACCTACGTTTTGAATTTGAATTACATTTTAAAGAAATTAGAACAACATTTTGGAAAATTTGAACTACGTTTTCAAAAATTAGAACTTCATTTGGAAAAACTAGATCCATATTTTGAGAAATTTACGCCTACGTTTTGATAAATCAGACATTGAATTTTGCAATTACATTTTGATTTTAACATGGACTTTTGCTGCGTATGGTACCCCATACACATGGCCCTAGGTAGGTACGTGACTATCGGCCTTTGCGACCGCGATATCGTGGCACCGCTATCATTTTTGCCAGTGACTCGACTGTTGCAACAGCCCTCTATTGTTTTCGCTGCAGAAGTCGTATTTATTTTTTCCCTGTGACCCGGAAATAGCGATCACGTACAGTAGTTCACATGTTCCTCTTTCACCTAGTCATCAAATCAATTTTTTCCGACTTCGGGAAGTGAGTGAATTTATTGCCGAAAATTTGAGTTGTCAAACACATTCAATTTTTTTTAAAGAAGATAAGTTTATTTTGTTCTGAAACCAGTTTATTGTGTTAGTTTATGTATTTATCTACAACTGGGTGTAATATTTAGATAATCTGAACACCGAAACCTAGTTTTTGACCGAAAATAAAAAGTGTGTTGTGAATGGAAATTCCCAATATGTGTTTGTGCAGTGCAGCGTGAGCGGTCATGCATGTCTGGTCTTGCCTGTTCACACATGACAACATGTTTATATACACATAGTCGCGATCGATTTTATGTTATGTTTTATCCAAGTTTAAATTGTTCTGAAACCAATTTAATTTTAATTATATCAATACTTAATGTAATATATGTATAATCATATTTTGATGAAATAAAGTAGGACCACCATAAGAAAGAGAAAAAAAAATTATTTTCAATGGAGGGTAGGAAAGGGGATTGGGTGGGGTCGGTTGTGGTCAGGGGTGGGGGTGAGGGTCAGAACACCCCTACATATGCCACTGCTTTTGTTCTCCTTGTGTGCCTTCAAATGTCTTATTCATTGAGGCATGTGTAAAAACGTTTGAAGACATTTATGGCATATTATAATTAATTATTTGTAATTAATTAATTTAATTGTTATTTAATTAAAAAATGATTAAATTTTAATGATTTTTTAATGCTTCTTTATCCATTTTGTGTGCTTCCAAATGCTTTTTATTTTATTGAGAAATGTATAGAAAACAAAAAGTTAGAGCATTTTTGTACGTTTTTTTTAAGAACAAGGTCACATACTTCTCTATTATTAACATAATAGGATTTGAAGGACCAAAATTAGGCATAATTAATAATCTCTTAAATTCTGTAACTTTGCTGATATTTGACGGATAACAATGATCTTGGTATCAATTTAATTCTATAATAATAAGCTTTCAAATGATACCAGCTGCAAAGGAATTGCTTGAATTTGAAATTTTTTGTCACGTACCTACCCTAGCTAGGCCTATAAAAAATTAAAACTAGGCCTAGGCCTATAATAGGCCTAAAAAGGCTGCTGTAAGCCTACTGTACAGCTAGCTCACCCCAGATACTACAAGTACTTACTAAGCCTATGCCACTTAGGCTTCTTAGCAATAGGCCTACTGTTACCTAGGCAGAGTACTCTCAGTATCAGGCTTAGGCCTAGCTAGGCCTGGTTAGCCTTGGGCCTAGGCCCTAGCTAGGGCCCCTCCTACTCCTACTAGGGAATGACGTACCTAGCCTAGCCTAAAATCAGTAAAATTACCTCCGTACCTGATTCGCCTTGTTTATTTGTTTTTTGAACCCAGAAAAAGACATGGTGGCTTGCTTTCACTTAATACACGGTATAGAAAGGAAATACACGGAAATTTGAAGAGTATCTGTCCCAGAAGGTATACTGTACTGTCAATTGTTTTCAGTAAGACGGAGTATGAAAATATCAATCGATTCCGGATTCGACAGACTGTGAGCTGTACGCGACGGATCAGCGGAAAATCCTTATTTACTTCCGGGGAAGAACGTCATACAAGTGCCAACTAAACCTCTTTTAAGGAGCTCACCTATTGGTAGAACAACGAACATTTTCTCATCATAGACCAATAGGGAAGCTGTTTAAATTGATTGGGCAATTGTGTATACGCGCGCCAAGAACAAGTCTCTGTTGTAAAGAGATCAGTAACAATCCATTTCAGGATAGGACTATCTGTAAATTTGTGTAAATTCTTTGCTAAGCTGTAGTACAAGATGATAGAAAGTCAAGTGAATGAACATTCGATGGAAGAAAACAAAAAAAGGAATGCATCGCTTGCTGGTAATTGCTATTGATTGTTTAATAATCTGATATCATCACCATTTCGCTAGGCCTAAGCTACCTGACCCACTCTCTCTCTGGCCTAGCCTACGACGTAGGCTACGTACGGCTAGGCTATAGACTGTCTACTTCATTTTGGTGGGTATTGCAGGCCCTTCCTTGCCTTGTGTTTTGACGAAAGGCGCGAGAAATTGTTGAGGCTGACATGATCGGATGCGTGGAGTGTTATCTCTATTTTAGTAGAAATAAAATAATTGTCAACACACCGACAGATTAGGCCTAGTTAGCCTAGGCCTATCCCTAAATTAATATTGTTGCAGTTTTTTAAGTAGGTTTGTTGATGCAATATCATCCTTTATTAATGTTTGTCAATGTTTAATGCACTTGTCAATTGTAGTTGGGATCTAATTGGATCATAGGGCTGACAAACAATGAGCAAACAATTGAAATATAGTTTACCAGCTTTCAACATGTGAGAAATGTTGCAATTTACTAATAAACAAAGTTAGTTCCTAGCTTAGGCCTAGATCGATCATGTTTTGAAACCGTGTTTTGCCTAGCTAGCTACCTATAGGCTTGGCCTAACAGTACAGTATGTTCGAATTTCGATGTCATTTACAGCCTACATTTTCCCCTAAGAGGAAGAGAGCAGACAGTAATTATACTGGAAAATTTTCCAATTCGGAGTATTTTTGTGCTTTTCTTTAAAAGAATTATGATGACAAATCATGTACAAATTATTACGATTTGAAGCAGAGCTTGCAAAGCTATCCAATACTAATGAACTATAGAAATGACTACCATGCCAAATTAAAGCTAGTCATGCTGGACCGCATTTCCTTTGTTTGTTAATCACTGTCGCCCACAGCTCTTCTAACATTTTGCCATGAGGTTAACCTTTAACACACTTTACTGTGTTCTGATTGGCGTGCCCGCTGCACGATTTTTGGGGTTGACAATGTTTTATTTTCGTTTGGGTTCCATGTAACATTCAGTAATTTTACGATCAACAGACGATAACTCTTCTTTATTAATATTTATCATACTAAATCAAGACTACAAAATATTATTTGATCAACAATCTTTTCACACGTGTGTATTGTCATTGAGAACATCATTTTTGACAGTTAAAAGCGGTAAAATAATTGTAAATAAAAAATAGACTAGGCCCTATCCTAGGCTAATTAATTAAAAAATGATATAATACAGCAGTACAAACAAGTTCCTGTCGTCGACAGCGAGAGGAAGGGGAGACTCCCGATCACATCAAGTGTACTTACTTATTTTGGTATAGAGGCTGGAAGCATTGCTTATTTTTTTTTTTGGATATGAGCATATTGTCAATTTTTTCCAACGATGTTGGTCAAATTGACCTTTCTAATCTTGAATGTCTTTTCAGGGTGTCAGGTTTAAGATCGCCGTAATACATTTTCAGCCTATTGTTCTTTAATATGCTAATTACGCCTTGCTTTATTGCTCACTTGATTGTCGTATGCAAATTTCGTGGTACGCTATCGTTCACTGGTCGTATATTCTTATGCAAATTGCGTGCTACTTTCTCTGCGGAGGAATGACTGATGTGTTGGATACCGCCTTGCGTAGCGATATCGGTTCAGTAGCATATAGTCCGCGCTGTCGCGGGAGGGTTGGTTAGATTTGAATCGGTTGAGACCGATAATGACGTACGTAACCGCAAACAAAACGGATAGCAGTGATTGGTAGTTGACACACTAGCCGGAGTGAAGTGTGAACCAAGGACACTAACTTGTTTTGTTACATATCTGGAGTAATGCATCATAACCACGTATTGTATTGCACAACATTATTCATTTAATGAAATATGTTAATGCGTATTAAATGTATATTGGATTAATGTTATATGTATAGACCTATTATGTGTATAAGCCTATATACGATACCTATATGATTGTTCGATTCAGTAACTGATCAGTAATGCGATATTGATCACCATGAAATATTATGAATATAATATGTAATGATATTGTCTAGATACACATTCACTACTGGTGCTTACGAAGAATAGCCTGTCTCTTATACA
The DNA here is from genome assembly GCF_011630105.1 of Anneissia japonica. NCBI lineage: Eukaryota > Metazoa > Echinodermata > Crinoidea > Comatulida > Comatulidae > Anneissia > Anneissia japonica. The sequence continues at coordinate 1,416,324 of NW_022744966.1, forward strand.
CATCTAGATGTGTATAAGAGACAGACTGTGTTCTGATTGGCGTGCCCGCTGCACGATTTTTGGGGTTGACAATGTTTTATTTTCGTTTGGGTTCCATGTAACATTCAGTAATTTTACGATCAACAGACGATAACTCTTCTTTATTAATATTTATCATACTAAATCAAGACTACAAAATATTATTTGATCAACAATCTTTTCACACGTGTGTATTGTCATTGAGAACATCATTTTTGACAGTTAAAAGCGGTAAAATAATTGTAAATAAAAAATAGACTAGGCCCTATCCTAGGCTAATTAATTAAAAAATGATATAATACAGCAGTACAAACAAGTTCCTGTCGTCAACAGCGAGAGGAAGGGGAGACTCCCGATCACATCAAGTGTACTTACTTATTTTGGTATAGAGGCTGGAAGCGTTGCTTATTTTTTTTTTTGGATATGAGCATATTGTCAATTTTTTCCAACGATGTTGGTCAAATTGACCTTTCTAATCTTGAATGTCTTTTCAGGGGTGTCACCACGCTGGTCAGCGGTGGAGGGGCCTGTCCAGCACTCGACATTTCTGACCAGGATTTACAGGCTCCCGACCACCACTATTATTTCAACAGTTTACAAATTGTAACAAAATAATTAGTTTACCTAAACACAATAGACAAGCTAAATTGATAGATAAAGACAAGAAGAATACAATAAATGTTTCCGTGGTTACGTTAATTGTAACAAAATACTGTACTGCCCTGCTATTCATCGTTAACTGAACAGCCTAAGCCCAGTTGAGTCATAGCGAACGTTGTGGGCCGGCATGACACGGTTGCTGTACACATTCAAAGGTTAAAGTTGAAATCGTGACCATTCAAGTATTTTATTAAGAGAGCATGATCCGGGGCAGGAAGATTATTAAAAATTTACAAAACCTGATTTATGTTTTATTTCTTTACTTTGTTTTCATTTTGTATTTTCACTTTTAGTTATAATTAATATATAATGTGTAAATGGACAAAAAATAAATACATGAGTGCACATGAATCAGTGACATACACATTCATCGTGGTAATCGTCAAACATGTGAAATTACGGCAAACAATGCGGCTGGGTACAGTCGGATAGACGCTTTGTCGCCAGGATTTGTTCATTATTATTTTTTAATCTAAAACAAAGCATGTCAACTATTGAATTTAATTAGGCCTACAGTAAGTCTCATCTTCATCTGTTTTGTTGCATTCCTCAAATTCTGACCTGGGCCTAGCCTAAAAAAATCGCGTCAGCTAGTCTTGGCCCTAGGCCTGCTTGACTTTTGGTTTTTAAGAGCTTCCACGAATACGGCGGCGACCCCCCTCCCCCGGGAAAATGGGGAATGATCGCCGACCGGCACTCCAAAAAGCTGGTGACATCCCTGTCTTTTGGCTTGTGACCTAACATCTTGTGACTCATTGCTCATTCTAATAACTTAAGAAAAGTGTATGTTTTTCTTATTGAAAAAAACAGCTCCATACTTTATAATATTAACAGTCTAAGCTCGTGCTTGTCATTCACAAATGACCAAACAATACATTGTTTATTCCAGTAGGCTACAGCAGTCTTTCTGCACATACAAATAAACAACACATTTTGCTTCGTAGGTTCGCTTCGTAGCCTTCTTTAGATTGCTTATTTCAGGCTACGATGTATCTACGAAGCCTGCGCGTAGGAAAAATTGCAATAGTTTCCTATTGCAATTGGAGGGATGTCACTGTTCTGGACAAGCTTTTGGCTAAATGAAGTGCTCAAGGCCCTCGGGTCCGCCGGGCGTTGCACATGGATTAATAATATGCAAATGCACTGACCCGAAGGTTGTATTGCCCAGACCTGTCAAACCGTACGCATTCGCTGTAAGTCTTACGCATTCCAATCAAATCATACAGTCTTACGCAAACACCGGCAAAACTTACGCTTAAACTGAAATTTGAGTAAATTTTGTTTCTTTTTCACTAACTAAACTAACTAAATCCTTTCCGAGCCACTGGGGCTCATAGGGCTGGAGCTTATCTCTAGTTTCGTAGTGTGAAGCGGATGAGAGTTGTACTCCCCCTGGACGGGACACTAGTCCGTCGCAGGTTAGTCCCAGCAGTTTGCCGGTACCCATTGATACAGCTGGGTGGACTGAAGCAATGTAGCTAAAGTGCCTTGCCCAAGGACACAAGCAAATCTGCACAGCGGAGACTCGAAACCCCGACCTTACGATTGAAAGCCTGAACCGCTACGTAAAACTGCCGGAGTAAATTTTGTTTATTTTTCAATTTGTAATGAATTTTAACTAACATCCATCATCATAACATTCTACCTCCATGATTATACAGTCCACTGTGCAAGCACTTCTCCCCATGAAATCGCCATTACTCGACTAAAATAGTCATCAATGCGCCCTCTCTAACTATGTGCTTAGCCTTTGAATACACAGTCGTTCCCTAGGATCAATCCATCATATATAAAAAATACACATTAATCTGAGATTTTACAGAGAATCTAATACCAAAAAATTTCCATTTTACCCCAAAAAATTAGGTTGTGACGAACATAAAAATTATGATTCTTTTTATTGAGATACCAAGTTGAGTCCTATACTATGTGATTCAATCACTATCACAGGGCTTGGATGGGGTTTGCACTGTGTTTTGTGGGGTTTGCGGGATTAGCAATTTTTTTATACAAAAAATGGCCTTTTTACCCCAAAAATAAGTTGTGTCGAACATAAAATTAAGATTTTTTTTATTGAGATACCAAGTTTAGCCCTATACTATGTGTCAATCATTATCACAGGGTTTGGATGGGTGTGGACTGTGTTTTTTGGAAGTTTGCGGGGTTTAGCAATGTTTTTATACAAAAAATTGCATTTTTACATATATTGAGATTCAGTGTTTCTGTAATAGATGAATAAATATATATTTGCGGTACTGTATATCTTTCTCACTGACATTTTACTGAACAATCTCTACTAGTCAAACCCACCAATTTTTTGCCTGTGTTCGCATAGGTGACAGGGAGAGAATGTATAAAATGTCAAAAAACATGAATAGACAAAAAAAGTGTCTAAATCCATAATTCATTTTCAAATTTATAGACTTACGATATGTGTTTGTTTTGTAGGTCTTGATAAATCACCAGTCAATAGTATTGTTATGTCAAGTCCTCCATTCAAAAAACTAAAGCAGTGTAAGTAACATTCATTATTGCAATGGAAGATGCTGAAGTAGGCCTATAGGCTAGATTTGCCATATTGTACCTTTCATGGATTATATTTGTGAAATAAACAAATATAATCAGCAGAAGAAGAAATGCATTTATTTTCATTATCCAAAGGACTTGCCACTTACAAGATGCTTGCTTTAACATCTAAGTTTTATTAAGATCTTTCGGAATTGAAATTGTTTTTAGTGATAATAATTTTAACCCAGGATGGTAAAATTGGAATCATATCACTATAGCTCTGCTAAATGAAAAAATGTACTATCTACACTTTTTTTAAACTTTTAATTTTTTGTCATAGGCCGGTTACCATTTAAAACCCTGACGCCATCTCCTGTCAACCACAAACCAGTAATGCAAATTGATCAAGGTGCAAGTAAACGGAAACATGTGGTCTCTGAAAACTCAGAGCCATCACTTCTAGGCCGAACAAAGGTGTCTGAAAATAAATCAAAAATTACTCCAGTGAAAAAGATTAAAGCTATTAATAAATCAACCTCAGATGCTGAAGTAAGTTCAAGCTCAGAAGATACCAACCCCTCACGCATCATTTCCCCCTCACTTCCAGTTTTAGTATCAGAGGCTGATAGCAGCTCACAAACACCTAAACGTGCTGTGCTTGATCAATTCTTTCACAAAACACAACAACCTGAAGTTTCTACCTCTGATGGAGAAGATGTTACTGAGCGCTCATGTTTTATAATTAATGGTGATACTGGTAAATTAGACGAAAAGCAGGACAACAACCAACTTGAAATGGTAGACCAGTGTGTGGACGTACTAGTGAAGAGTCCTGCTCAAGAATCTCCTGATACTTCGGTGCAGAAATCTCCCATTTGTGAAGAGAAAAATACTCCTCAAGATGAAGGTTGTTCAAGCAATATTACAGATACTCCAAGGAAGTCTAAAGTAAGCATTTGTTCACCCACAAAGGTAGATGAGGAGAAAAATAACAGCCAAGCTTCTAGTCTAAAAACAGGAATATTTGCTTTGGATACCACTCCTGTGCGAGTCATCTCTGGAGCCACACCAGTAAGGGTTTTGTCAACACCTGTAACCACAGACAAGACTCCGGAAGTGAAAGAGAAGACTACTCCTGTTAATAAAGGGAAGACTCCAAATAAGGTATTTTGTAACTAGTTAAATATTGTCATCCAACTATAAAATAATGTTTCACAATATCAACATAGCCCCCTGCTGTTTTAATGCATAATTTTGTTAGAACTGTTTTGCAAGTTATTAATTTACACATTCTCCTGCAATCTACAGACTCCAAAGTTATCAAGAGATATAAAAAATGTAAATACTAGATTTGAACTCGTCACTGAGGACGAGTTTGGTGATCCGCCGTACTTTGACCCTCAATTGAAAATTATTATATGCTAAAACATGCTCTATTTAGTTTTTAAAAAGAGTAATTTTGATGACTTTTTTGATGATGTCATTTTAATGACTTACGAATGTGTACACATACGTCTTAACATCCGTGCCCATGGTAATGATATTAATACAGACCCACAAACCCAAAACATGTAACCGAAACGTAATTTCCAGCTTCAGTATGTGCTGTGGGCCTGGAAATGAGCGTACGGCGCGTAAATTATGGAAATGTTATTTTATTATAGTGCTTAGAGGCTAATTATAGAACGGCCTGCGCCCTAGTGCTTTGCACTGACGGCATCGGCCATACATATGCCACTGGTACCATTACAATTTTTCTTTTTTTTAACAGGAAATACTCAGGAAGGAGAAAAAGCAGAAATTAGAAGAAGAAAGGGCTGAGAAGCAAAGATTAAGAGAAGAGGCAAAGGCAACTAAAGAGAAAGAAAGATTAGAAGCCAAGCATCAGAAAGAATTAGAAAAAGAAAGAAAAGAGAAAGAAAAACAAGCCAAAAAACAAAAGGAAGAAGAAGAAAAACAAGAGATAATGAGAGTTAAAGAAGAAGAAAAGAAAAAGAAACAAGCGATAATAGAGTAAGTGCACTACCTAGATCAGAATATTTACATACATCGGCTCCTCATGTGTTTACCAACACATTGCCTCATAATTTTACATCTAATTCTGGTTATACTGTATATAGCAGTAATCTTTATTCAACTTTTTCACACTGATGGTACCTGCTTATGTTGGTGCTACTGTACTTTGGAATTAACATTCTAAATGTCTAAAAAGCATTAACATGGTCATGATATTAAATTGATAAAATACAATGTCCTCCCCAAGATGAAGGCTAAAGAAAATTACCCTGCTGCAAGTCCATCTATTAAGTTATTTTAGAACCAATCATGATAATTTATGTCAAAGCTTTATAAACATACAACTGTTGAAAATGTTTGTAATTCTAAGCTTTTAAAAGGAAAAGTATACATTTTAGAGGGGCCATTTTGCTTAACCCTTGCAGCACCCAGCGTCATAACTGTATATTGCTTATTTTGACTAAAGATTTATTTTTTCTTATTTGGCTAGGTAGGATGACTAGACATACGGAGACATGCCTACAACATTTATGTAGGCTTGCGCATAATATTTTAAGAACAGCCAAAGATGATCTTACCAATTCCACTTCTCACAATGCTTTATATGCTGCTGCGCCATCCCTATGCAGCGAACTACCTAGTAATGTTTGTCATCCCCCAACTTTGAAACAGTTGAAAACTGCTCTCAAAACTTACCTATTCCAATTATCTTAGCGCTGTGAGACCATCTGTGTCAGAGCACTTAATAAATATTCAATTTATTATTATGGAAAAAATAATGTTTCAAAATAACAATTTTCACATAATGGGGGAACACTTCTAGTTACTTAGGAAAACTCTGAAATATATGCAAAATGTCATTGATTATTTCTTGTTTTGTAGAGCTAAATTGGAAGAAAAAAGGAAAAAAGAAGATGAGAAACAGAAACAGATTGAAGAAGAAAAGAGAATTAATGAAGAAAAAGTATGAATTTATTACAAAATCTCCACCATTGGGAATGAATATAGGTCCAGTAAATTATGCCACTAACATTATATTTCCTCATAAACAGCCTTTGTAAGGTATAATGGGCCCGTAATTTGTTAAGAGTAACTACTTTTTTTTTTACATTTATATTTAAGTGTCTCTAAAAATAATGCTGGTATAATCATATAGTGTAACAAATAATATTTTGTAATCAGCATCCACATGAAAGTGTGTAATAGGAATACTATAGATTCATTTTTCATTTGCATTTTTTTCTTTTTGACACTACTCTATACATTAATTATTTAATTATTCAGTTAGCAGTTTTTATCATTCTTCAAAAGGTGCAATACAAATATCTGATATTACATGATGCCGAAAGGTGGAAAGTTCCTACGTGGTCTTTGCATTAATGAGTCATTATTTCTCTAATTTTGAAACAGATTCATGTGCATGTTATCAATCTTTTTCATTTTGCAGAAACTGAAGAAAGAAAAACAAGAAAAGGCTTTTCGTAATTTCTTCACCAAAGCTCCAGAATGTTCCACCATCAAAGAGAAGTGGTCCGAGAATGTGAGCTGCGGGCCATTTGCAGCATTTGAGTTGAAAGAAGGTATGATGCTGGCACCAAGAGTGCGAAGGGTCATTGATGAGGACAAGAAAAAGGAACTCAAAGAGGCTATCAACAACCAGGTAAACTCCATGATTTAGAAAACACTCGTCTTTTTTATGCAGACAAAAATTAGAATTGTTCGTTGATATTGGTTGATTTCTAATGTGATATTTTACATGAGTATGTTGAGCATGTAGGAGCAGTTGCTGCAGGTGTATTGAATCAGACTTCTTGAGGTCAAGGTTCAATTCTCATTCCGTCCAGTTATGTGTCAATCGTTATAGTAGCATACAGGTCTGGAAAAAAATGTTTGTGCCTCTGACCATGGAAGTTGTCTTGATAAAATGCCTCCAGCACCAAATGTTGTCTGTACACTACATAGCCTCCAGGACATTCATGTTGCCTCCATCTTTTTCTAGCCCTGCTAGCATATTAAACTGATTATTGTCTTTTTGTATATCAATATGTGATAATTGTATGTATTTTCAGACTCTAACAGCCTCATATCTTAATGACATCAAGTGTAATGGGTTTAAACCAGGAAAGGATGTCAAAACAGCTGTGTAAGTTGTTTCGACTTCATATTAACAACAATATCTAATTAACATGATATATCTAAATATTTCTATGGATGTAATAGCATGCATGTATAACTACCAAATGTACAAATTATATTCAACAGTTGCAATATTTAGTATAGTTTAATAATTTAAATTGGTTGTAAAACTGTGATGTTGGGAGATTAGTGATGGAAGAGCACATCCAGTTAGTCACTGCTTAGCGCTTTCTCAGCTCTCACACTAAATAAATCAATTGGATACTACAATTTGTATCGGCTTGTTTGGAATATAATGAATGTAACATGAAGTTGTAATACGTACTTAAATCTGCTTATTCCTTCAACCTGAAGGAATACATATTGAAGAATTCACAACTCTTCTAAAAACTCATTTATTTCTCTAAATAAAATTTATTTAATACCTAAAGGCCCAGTGTAAAAAAAGAACAAAAAATAAACAGTTTTTAGCAGGTGCTATACAAATGATACAATTTATTCTGTTTTCAAAGTGCAACATTATTTAGTAAGCCTTGAGAAATTACTTAGCCTGGAGAGATACAATTTGTAATTATTGCAGACATTTACTTTAATTTTAGTATTGTATACTTGTTTGTAACATTGAGTTTGCTTATAATTATTTTTTTACATGAAACAGCACAAGTAGTTCTGACACTCAAGTCATTCCAGATGGGAAGCAGCTGGTTAAATGCAAGTTCCTTTACTTCCATGATAATTATCGCCCTGCTTTTTACGGCACAATGCGAAAGACTAGCAAGAAAATAAATCCTCGCAACCCATTTGCTATGGATGAGGTTTGTCAAATATCTATTCAATTTATGATTTAAACATAGCTGAACAACTAATTTTAATGTTCCTTGTATTGAAAAGGACAAAACTCATTGGAAGATAGAAGGCCTTATTGTTTAATACCATTAAATGGATAAAAATATAAAACAATCATTTATCAGGTCTAAATGGAACAAAGATATCAGTTTAAAGATACTTGTATTCTTCAGTTATATTGTAATCTTCGGTAACTGTTTGTTATAAGAGATTTTTTATAGTACAGTTTGAATAGTAAACACGGTTCATATATTCCTAATACTGTATAGATTTTGGATTATGAGGTGGACAGTGATGAAGAATGGGAGGAGCCTGGAGAGAGTCTATCTAACTCAGAGGTAAGTACGAGTTGGTTGGCCAAGCCCTTAAGGCAGGGTCACTAAAACCTACAGCCATATTATTGGTGCTGGTTCGAGCAGCAGGCTCGTCTATGGTTCTAGTAGAACAAGTTTTCTCAGTTAAGGACTATAAACTGTGGGCCCAGTGTACACAATGGCTCATGTGCATCTGAAAGAACCCAGTACATCATTCAAGATGAGTAGAGTGTTACCTCAGTGTACAGATCCATACAGTCCCTGTTGCCCTGCAGTTGTGGATCCTAAGATCCTTTGCAGGATGTACCGTAAAAAAGTACATAATCACATCACTGAATGATTGATTGATTGATTGAATTTCTCTATTAACCAGAGCCATATGCATTTACAAAGAAGGAAAAATACACACAAAAACAGCAACTGTGGTTTAATATCAAAAAATTAAGATACTTTGGAGTCTGAAAATCTTGAAATGAACAAATTGCTCAAGAGGATAAAAGAGAAAATAGTAAATATTGATGATCAATGTTTATATTATTATTATTATTATTGTTATTGTTATTATTGTTGTTATTATTATTATTATTTTTATTATTGTCTTTGCCATTATCATTGTTTCTATGGTAGGCATCTTGTACAGAGACATGTTCCCTTTTTTGCCTACCAGACTCATTACGTTTTGAGTGAAATAAAATTATTATGAATTATGAAATTTAAGGTTTATAGAATATAAATTCACACCAAAAAGGTCAAAACCTCAAATTCAAATTTTCTATAATTTAATATTTGATTCAATACTCAAAGAACAAAATTGAGTATTCAAAATGGAAAGGAACCATTTAAAATTGAAAGCGCGAGTCCACATATCTCTAATAGAGAATTAATTATTTAATGACATAAATCAAATCATAACATTTATTTGTAAAAACCAATTTAATTCATAGGCCTTATTAATAATATTCCAAAGTTATATCTGGAGTTAAATATATTTAAAATTTAAATCTTTCAATTATGATTTCCAGGGTGAAGATGATCCAGCGAGTGATGACGATGAGGATGATGATGGATTTTTCGTGCCTCATGGGTACTTGTCTGAAGACGAGGGTGGAAACGATTGCGAGGTAGGCATCCCAGTTCATATCTGTTTTTCTTCTTTTTTTTTTTTATCTATTTTTTTATTGCTATGCTTATGTATTAAAAAATGAAAGATAAAAATTGTTGTTAATTTTTTTTTTTTATATATATATATAGGATGGTATAAAGAAACTGAAGGAGACACTGTCAAAGGCTTTTTCAAAATCTATGAAATTCAGGTGAAGGCTGCTGTTCCACTCTATGCTCTGTTCAATTATGGTTCTGAGAGTGAATATATGATCCATGCATCCTCGTCCTTTCCTGAAGCCACATATCTCTAATAGAAGAGAATTAATTATTTAATGACATAAATCAAATTATAACATTTATTTGTAAAAACCAATTTAACTCATAGGCCTTATTAATATTCCAAAGTTATATCTGGAGTTAAATATATTTAAAATTTAAATCTTTCAATTATGATTTCCAGGGTGAAGATGATCCAGCGAGTGATGACGATGAGGATGATGATGGATTTTTCGTGCCTCATGGGTACTTGTCTGAAGACGAGGGTGGAAACGATTGCGAGGTAGTCATCCCAGTTCATATCTGTTTTTCCTTTTTTTTTTTATCTATTTTTTTATTGCTATGCAAATGTATTAAAAAATGAAAGATAAAAATTGTTGTTAATTTTTTTTTTTTATATATATATATAGGATGGTATAAAGAAACTGAAGGAAAAGCAGGCTGCCAAAGCACAGGCTTGGGAAGCTGGTCTCAAGAAAAAGATTGAAACTCTAACACCTGTGCTCATTGGTCCAGTTTGGGAAGGTGAAAGAAATGATACCCAATCAAAACACTGGAAAGCTTTACAACAATTTGCCGCCATTGTGTTAGTGAATACACCAATACCAACAAGTTACAGCCAGTTGTCATCAACAGACATTACCGAGCATTCAGCCACTGGTGAATGTGAAAATAAGCACACCTTAAAAAGGAAGGGTGTCCCAAAAGAAGGTGAGGAAAACATAAGAATCATATCAGAGTATTTGTAGATTCTGTAAATTATACACAAGCATAATACAAAGATTATAAATATGATAACATAGAAAATATGTCTGTTTTTCTACTTTCCACAGCAATGCCCGATTTAATTAGATTAGTCCATGGCAACACTGCAGGAATCAAGGCTCTTAGTCGATCATTCCGGGAATTTTGGGACCAGAAAAATAATGACTCTACTAAAAATGAAACCGATGATTCAAGCCATGTAGTGGCTGGTAGTTCAAATGAGAGAGGACCATCACCAGTCAATAACCTTGCTGACAACCCAACCCGTCCTAGCACCCCATCAATCGAATGCGACTTCAGTATATCTGCCCGGCAAATGAAATTAAAAATCAACAAAATTGCAGTCCGCGAGAAACGTAATGGCTATGATCGTGAATGCTGGTATGTTGATGAAGAAATTTTAAAGAAATATAATCTGATGGATTTGCCTGTTCCGAACACTACTGTCAAAGAAAAGAAACTGAAAAATACTGCTGACACATGCTCACCAGTTTCAACTCCAAAAATAAACCAAATTGCACAGTTTGCTAAGAAACTCTCACCAGAAGCTTACCAAAAGCAAACTCAACAAAACTTAGCAGTTTTAAAGAAAAAACAAGAGCAAGAGAGGATAAAGAAAGAACAAGCGAGGGCACTACAACTGAAATTGGAGCAAGAAAGGCTTGCAAAGTTTAGGCTAGAACAAGAAGAGAAAGCTGCACTCCTTAGATTACAACAAGAAAAAACAGTTCTATTGAAGTTACAGCAAGGTGCACAGATGAGGGCAACAGTACCACCTGCATGCAGTATTCAAAGAGTTCCTACCTTGAATCCATTCATCCAACCAACACTCCTACAATCCATTCCAGTGGTACGTTTACCTCAAGTAAGTTTCCCTGCTACACCATCATTGTTTAACCCAAACCAACCCAAGAACACCTTTCAACCAGCTGTTAATCAACAAACAATCTGTCCACATCAGCCTCAGAAAACACCAAACATGGAGGAAACACTGACTAAGAAGCCTCAGATGAACCAGCATAAGAAGACACCAACTGTCATTGAAATACTGGCTAAAAAAGCAGCACATAATGTCCTCAAGTCAAATGTAGTTACCCATTGTAGTGTTGGCTCTGCAAAAGAATGTGTGCCACAGAACATGGAAGTGGATTGTGGGTATTCAGGAGATTGTGAGGGACAGGGTAACTAGCCAAATACAGTACTGTTGTTTTTTAGTGGCGATTCCAGATAGAGTAGTAACTTTAATATTTGAAAAAAGTATATTAGAAGTCAGGTGGATGATGATTTCAATCAGATGATTTAAAAAGTTGTAAAATGATCATCAAATTATTACAAAAATGCCTCATGATCCTTTGCAATAAGCAAACATATATTTATTTTTACTTAGATAGCAACCAAGTACATATGACATGAAGTACTTCAATTAGCTAACCTTTACCCTTTTAGTATTGTATAGAGCATGTACATTATTAATATTGTGATATGCATTGTTCTCTAGTTTCTTTCCATTGTTATTTTTATATTTCTTAGACATCCAACAGCAGGTTGGCCAGCACAACCAAATACAGAGTGGAATGCTGTGATGTTTTATACACTAAGTCCCATTATGTGGATCCAGTTTAATTATAATAAATTTCTTCAAACCCAGGACCCTCTATTGGAAGTAAGATCTTCAAACCCTAGCTAATAAATTATTCCACTAGTTGCAGGACAATATATTGCTAAGACTTGTCACTAATATACAGTATACAGTATTTGAAATGTTTCTTTTACATCTCAATGTGAACTAGATGAAATATTTGAGGCTTCCATCCAGGAGTGTGGGGTGGGGGGTGGTTACAGTATATTGTAATCCATAAGGAAAATGGTTACGACTATGGTTAATCAGTTCATTATAATCTATATAGTGAAAATTGGTGATCTGTTTATTATAGATCCATAAGAAACATGTAAAATATGCGTATTCAATTAGGAATATGGTTAAGATGAATTTTTCCAAATAGGTGGCAGAGAATGAAAAGACATGCTATATTTTTTATCTATCCATAATCCTAACTTTACAACTAAGACTACAGTTAAGGCTATACTTTTTTTCTGCTAAAGATAACTTTATAGTTTGGTACGTTGAAACGTATCCTTGATTGTATTTTTCATATGGTGCGAATAAAATAATGTTGTGATGTTTATAAGTGTCAATGTTTAAGTTTTTCCTGTATTTTATGGGGCTTACAGTACTTTCTAACTACACCTAATTAAACCCTGTGAAGTTATCAAAAAGTGGAATTTTATGAATCTGGGCATGCGCACCTCAGTGATGTCATTGGTCACATTCTACACCCCATTACATTAGGATACCTGCTGGTTTTTTAGATTGTTGAATGTGCCTGCTGTTGGTACCTGGTCAGAATATTGATACCCTAGTAATAGGTCATTGGGCAAACAGTGCTGGTCGTGTCTTTAATCATCATCTTAACTACCCACATTAGCAAGTAATATGTTTTTATTTTAATGCAAGCAGAACACAGAGAAGGTAAATGTTTCAACAGCCAACAGAAATTAGTACGAGGTCTTTTGTTATCTCTTTAGTTACACAGTACAGGAAAATCGCTTAAAATACAATTAAAGCATTCAATTCATGAAAGTAAAAGTTTAGGCCTACTTGTATAGATGCATTCTAAATTAAACATTATTGTCAGGTAATAGATGCATCACTCTTAGACTAATATTAAGAAGTTATTTGGCACGACCCTTCAGTGCGTGAAGTGAAAACAAAAATTACATAACTACATGAATTAGCCAAATAACAGGAATAGACTATAAAGTAGCAAGTAATTTGGCAGCATTGTCTAAATGACAAAAATGGATGTAAATTGGTCAGAAGTACCAACTTAAAACGAGAGACAAACATTTACCAGCCATTTTAAGGTGAATTCAGAGTTTAGAAACTAATATTTACACGTCTGTTTAATGGACCTTTTCAGACTGTCAAGCTTAGCGAAAATGTCCATTGACGAAGATAACATTTTTTCAATTAAATTTAATAACTTAAGGCGGAATTAATCAGCAAGTACTTGACCAGTTATGTTGGGTTGAGTTTTCTCCGAAGTAACCTTGCCATAAGAAAAACTTGAAAATACAAAGCATTCAAACAAAAGGTATATTGCTAATTTACTGTACAGAATATCTAATTCCCAAATCTAATGAACACCACCACAAGTCGGAAAATATCGAATTCAGTTATAATACATGGAGCTGGGACGCATGGCATTATAATTTTTAAAAGTAGGCCTACGTTGGTGTTGTTATTATTATTTATAGGCCTTACTTCATTCAAAAGTTAGGTTCCTATTTATTATGGTATAATGTCAAAGCGACACTTCTAATCTCTATAATGTTAATGAGGTAGCGCAGAAGCTGTATAATAGGCAGTCGAGGTTCAATGTTGTCGGTGGTACACTTATATTCCAGTTCAAATCACCACGAAATAATGAAAGAGGAACATGCACCAATCAGTGATGAGAACGTGTTTTATGTAGGTCCTCTACAAGTATCTTGTCAGATGCACTGAGACGATGTAACATGTTTTGCAATTTGCACTAAAGGTTAATAAGACTTCAACCGAACTGTTTATGGTATGTTGGGTTAAGCACTCGCTAATTATATTTGCCATAACAACGATGGGATCTCTCACTTGCTTAGTCAAGTTGAAAACAATTCACGAAGCGTGTGGGATGGGATCGTGGGAATTTGACAATATATATTTTTTTTCTCTCTCCAAGTTACCTACGTTTATTTAATAAGGCAAGGCTGCCTTAAATTAGAATACTTTTGATACATACACTTATCCCTCTTATAACACGAACATATTAAAAAATATACTATAGCATAGTTTTGGGGTTTTTTTTGTAAGCTTCATTTTGACTATTATAATGGTGATTTGATGATGATGAATTTTACTAATAAAAGTGTCATTTCTGTCGGCTGAGGTGGGTTGACCCTATATCTGTCAAAGTCCCTCTGTGCCACCTCTCTTTCGAATTCCTTGATCCGCCACTTTTGAGTTATAATTATTGTTAGGCCTTTATGATGTGTCTATCTTCACTTGATACCCTCAATACAGTCCTAAAACGTCCAGAATGCGATCCTCCCATGATGGGTCTTCGTCCTCTGGACCCCCACCAGTGGTCCTGACCCCCTAGACCCCACCAGGGTCCTTGGCGTAGGGAGGGGACAGTCCCGCCAGAAGTCATCCCCGCTCGGTATTACGTACCTCATACCACGCCCAACGCGCCCACCTTGAAAATCATGGCTACGTTCCTGCTACTTCTGAGACGCGATGTTTTGTTTGAAGAAAGCATAGTAAGAATAGAACAACAGAAAATATCCATCGATCATTTTTCCCCATAAATCCCATTAAGGGGAACATTATAACGTGCTCCCCACCTGAAACTATCCAAGAGCTCTCTTCCAGTAAAAGTTTTTTTTTTCTCGCGGGTCAGATTAAATTGCTTCGCGGTCCGGCTATTACAAACCGTTACAATAGGGGATTGAATTATGTGTAGCCTGGTCCAATGTAAATAGTATTCTGTAGGCCTACTCAAAAACGCGAATTTTACGCAAGCCATAGTGCCCTTAACAATGTATTTTTTTTTTCAAAAGTAATTTAGGCTCCTACCACCGTATTGGCGCGAATAAGCGTCCTGGCGCTTAAAATATTTTTGGCTCTTTTTGAGGGGCGCTTATTCAAACGGGACGCTTATGAAAATAGATGAAGATTTAAGGGGTACTTATGGGAAATTGGAAAATTCAAGGGGAACTTTTTTTATTGAAGATAAACGAATGGTTTTAGTGAAGAAAATGTAATTGTCGAGAGAGCATATGGCTCATGGCAAGAATGTTGGGGTATTTACACAACAGCAGATGAAATTAGTGGTGGTAGTGTTGGCGGTGGTGGTAAGCGTGTTGGCCATCCGCCAATTCAGATTAGCAGGATCATTGCAGGGTTTCTTGCTTAGATACGAGAGTGATGAGGTCAGTTTATTTTTGTTGACTAAAAATGGCTATACAGTATATATTTTTTAGATATTAAATACTGTAGTTCTAAATTCAAAAAGGGTAGCAATAAAACAAGAACGGGGTTCTAAAGATGTACCAAAACCGAAAAACATGTTTAACCTAATGGAGACTGATAGACCGAGAGATGGATAGATGGACTGACAGACCGACAATGCTAAGATAGATGCAAATAGTTGATGCAGACAATTAAATTGGTGATGTTCTGTACTGTCATGATTGATTTTTTTTAGGAATCGAGGGGCGCTTATTCAAAACGGGGCGCTTAAGACAATTTTCACGTTAAGAGGGGCGCTTATTCAAACGGAGCACATATTCTCTCGCGTATGGTAGGCCTATACAAAAAACCAGATAACAAAAAATATAATGTTCATTTTTTTTAATAACCGCATTAATTATTTTTCAAAACATGGATTGACGTAACGAATTCGTAAGCGATAATGTTGTCATGGAGAAAGATCGTCCAAGGACAGCAATACTATTTGGTATTTTAAGAGCACAATTACAACACAAGTGTCAATCATAGCTTGTATTATGCTTCCCAATCATAAAGTACATTCTTAAATGTCAATGACAGAACTGCTTCATAATTTACAAATAACATAAACAAGCACTCTTGACGGATGGTGCTCAAAAGATGTATATCTCACATGAATTCTTTTAAGGAAGTTTACGATCCGTGTTTCTCTTTTAGGTTGATTTTTCAATTTTTGTTCCTATTATGTCATTACCACATACATACCACAGCACGGTTACTGTATATTATACAATATACATGCCTACATATATTGTTCAAATATACTGTAAACACGATGATATAGGTTTATATATTGAATATTTTTCAAATTTCCTAATGCAATTTCCGGCCATACAATTTCGTACCCCAGCTCCAACTATGGTATGACAGGACTGAGTGGTCTAAACCCTCCATCTGTAACTCCCTCCCTGGTCTCCCTCTCTATTTTTAAACTGGGTGGCGGGTGGCACAGACATGTCTGCGGTCCAAATGAATCTACAATTTCACGCACTGCAAAAGACGGAAGACTGTTTTGGTAAATTCATCAGAATGAGGGGTAAATTGTTCCTCATTTTTTCATTTTCGGCAGCGTTATGCGAGAAAGCAATGTATAAGACAACTTGGGTTTACTACATGTTTATTTACTACAAATTGTTGGTCTTAACAATTAGGCTAATCGTTATTCAATATGGTAACGACAATACAGTGCATTGCTTTTTGTTACCTATATTGAATAATATACTATAATAATATTAATCAGTCGTTAGTCTATAGTATTATTACCGTACGGCATATGATAGGCCTGTCTTTTGTCAATTATTAATTTAGTGGTGATTGCCACTATCATGTTGATCTATTATTTTACATTGCTATGTTATTCAATATGTCAACGACAATACAGTACATTGCTTTATATTACCTATATTGAATAATATACTCAGGTAATAATATTATTCAGTACATCAGTCATTTTTCTATAGTATTATTAACGTACGGCATATAATAGGCCTATGTATTTTGTCAATTATTATTTTAGTGGTGATTGCCACTATCATATTGATCTATTATTTTACATTGCTTTAATAACCTACAACTATCTCGATATTTTTTTTTTTATTTAAAAAAAAAAGAAAACAATAACAAAAATATTTCAAAATCTTTTTCTTATTATTGCTTTGCATAACACGTGTTTCTTGGAGGTATGAATACAATTCAAAACTCCATCTTGGTCCAGCTACATTGTGCTAATATGAAAAACAATGAAATAATAACACAGCTTTTTTTTTATGTATCATTAATAATCGCGTCAAACTCCCTAAATTTGGTAGGTACGAACAAATGCAACAGTCTTCTTTTGGAAACAACATGCAAACTAGGGTACAGAATAAAATTATACACAAACGTAACAAGAATGAAAGCTCTTCTTAGAAAATTTTGAAGCCCTTTTTGTTGAAAATCTTAAAGCTTGTAACAGTCTTTTTCTGAACAACTTTTGGTGGCTTTGGTGTGGGAGATTTGGATCTATCGCCTCTCTCCTTGCCACTTGTCGTAGCGGGCGGTAGTAACAGTTTGTCTTCTGATATAAAAAGTGGTTTGATAGGCATATGTCGCTCAGTTTCTCTCTTAATTTCCCGAACCATTTTGTGCAATACTATTTCAACATCTTCAAAGTCACCAGCTGCTGAAACTTCATGATA
The DNA here is from genome assembly GCF_011630105.1 of Anneissia japonica. NCBI lineage: Eukaryota > Metazoa > Echinodermata > Crinoidea > Comatulida > Comatulidae > Anneissia > Anneissia japonica. The sequence continues at coordinate 1,434,254 of NW_022744966.1, forward strand.
TGAGCATGCATACTGGGTAGCAAGGATTGTGCCTTCATCTTTGCTGACTTGTCTGAAATGATATTAAGATTTTATCAGTAAGATCACATATAATCTTGTCAGCAGAAAATTCTTTCTCTATGCTATAAATAACCCACCGTCATCTATAACGATTATTACTATCGAAATCACCGTTTGTTTAGGCACAGCACATCGCCGCTACCATCACTGACACACAACAAAATCGACATTATTTATTTCATTCCATTAATATCACTCTGTAAACCAACTTACCGGTATCTCTCCATTTCATTTTTGTTACCGATAAGGGCGACAGGAATCTCTGTCGATTCTCCGTTGTTTTTCTGTAACTCAGACACATCATGAAGAAGTTGCTTGGCTTCGTCAAAGCTTTGCTTACTGGTAATACTGTACACTACCATAAGACCATCCGACCAATCCAGATATCGTTCTATGTCACGTGTCTCCTATGAGTAAAAAATATATGTATTTACACATTCAGATAAAATTCGCCGTACACATCTGCCATGTCTTTCAACATGGCTATTATCTTGTTTAGTTGAAGAACTTTATTACAAATAAGATTTTTGACAATATCAGTTGCACGCTCTAGTTTCTTGCATCAAATATGGCGACATTGAAAGCGTGCAATATTGAAGATGAGTAATTTTGAAGCTCACCTGGAATACTGTATCGAGTAGAGTGATAAGAACAACCTGGTTATCCACAGAATCTTTCTTCGTGTACGAATCTTCTGAAATCATAAAAGAAATATTAATTAGTGAGTGTGATCTTGTTTAGTATATTGTGTACGTACGTAACCTGATCCCACCAAATCAATCAGTCTTTTATTATATTATTATCACAATTGATAGCGAGTTATTAGCAGAATGTCAAGATACATTAAGATACATAATATTTGAATACTTAAACAAATACAGAAAGGAAAAGGCAATAAAAAGTTGTCGCAGCACACAGATAGCCATTGAAAATATAAATATTATGTGTGTGTGTGTGGAGGGGGGGGGGGTGTGCATGTGTGCGTGTGTAAGTTACCGTACAACACGTTCGTTCGTTTAATAAATAACAACCGTAGTATAGGCCCACCGATAATAAGATGCTCTTTGAGGTTTATGTCTATTAATAATTTTTATTATATTTTATTCTCATTTCACTTACATAGCGTCTCCGTGCCGCCCCGCCCCCCCCCCACTTTTTTGGCAAAAAAAGAAAGAAAAGAAAAAGTTGATCGCCCAAAAGGACTCTGAGGTTATTTCCGGGCGTCTACTAGAAACACAGATATTCAGGCATGCCTCCTAGGGTATTGTTATCTGGATCGGCCCCACATTCGGCCCCTTCCAGCTCCCCCCTTTTTTAGACGTCTCCTCCCCCCCCCCTTTTTCGAACATCTCTGGATCCGACCCTGATTGTCTGCAGTGGAATATAATATTTCATTACCAGTGCTAGATTTATAATTACATTGTTTTTTTTATGATAATGGATACTAGAAACACAAATTTATTAAGTCCCTATATTTTGTATAACTTTAGTATAATCGTATTTTTGTAAAGCACTGCGTGACCCTTCTGTTTCTGTCTATGATGTCATGAAGCGTTTATATCAATGATTATAATATCACCAGCGTAGTGTACAGATACGAATCAAGCATATTAAAAAACACAGCGGTGTAATAGAAAAATTATTATTTTTATCCGACGACTTCGACATGGCGTCGGACGACGACTTCGTCATGGCGTCCGACGACGGGGGCCAGATCTGTCAGACGGGTGGGGGAGGGAGATAATTCCCCTTCTCCTGCTAGCGCCACCACTGATTAACCTTACTTTATTTTTGCCTTTAATCAATTCAATGAGTTTTCGGGAGAGTTCAATTTAACTCCTCAGATGGATCGACTCTGATTGAGCCGAATGACGGTTACTCATGCTCCGGCGTGCAATTTACTGCACCTGCGCGCGTTACATCCAAATGAAATACGTTTCAAATCACCTTTGCATTTGTCTGGTCCGTGGGCTTGCGGTCTTGAAATGCTTGATTTTTATACAGCATCAATGCCGGATACACTTATTCTCAAGTATTATGCATACGACAAAATAATAAACAAGCATTGCATTAACCTACTGAGGCCGAGTTGGATTCTGATTGCATCTTCGGCTTTTTATTCAATGTATAATATCAATATAATATGTCCTCTGGAGCTGGCCCCTTTTGAACGTTCGACTACTTTTAGACCACTCCTATTAGAATGCAATACAAAGTGTGATTATCATCATTTGACCGCTCAAATACACCTATTAAAAAATAGGTGCTTAGAAGTTAAAGAACTTTAATTTACGGGACATAGCAGCAAAAACAAGTAAAAATGGATTTGTTGTAGTCCTACAATTTGTTGAGTGAATTTTAACTGTAACTCCTGTACACGGCAGTCGGTAGCTGTCGGGGACCCAGTGAGTTTGGTGTTGGGCATACTGTGAATCTGCGATCATAATGACGTCACCAACGACCTTCGTCTGTCACGTCTCTTCATCCTAAAGTTCAGCATCGTGTCATTTTTCGAGACGAATTCCAAGCAAACTATTGCAGGCAACCTCATAAAATATTTAAGTAGGCCTACAATCACACAAATCGACATTTTGGGATCATTTATTTATTTATTGGAAATAGGCTTATGCGTAGATTAAATTATCCTAAAGAGTGTAGCCTAAATAATGACGAATTCAAATAAATGAATGAATGAATGACGTCATCACGAAATATAAGAATTGGTCTGAGGGCTCTTGCGTTCTATTTTCTTCCTCCATTGTTAAACGTTGTTATTTAATATTTTATTTAATTCCAAGCCAACAGCAAACATCGGCATATTGTTTATTAATCTGTAATGCAGTCAGGGCTATATAAAGTTTGATGTGCTAAAAAATTAAAAATACAATGTATATCTGTATATCTGAATGTACTTAGGCCTATGTATGATTCTTACACCTCCGTGCTTCGTACGAGTAAGTCATTAGTTTTCTATTGAAAATTAGAATGAGAAATAATTAGAAAGGTGGACCTATATCTTAATGCCTTATGCCCTACTCGATGGCTTCGTTCAAACTCATGATTTATCCTTTAATTAACATAAAAAAATTGGTTTTATAAATAGGGACGGAATGTTTCAAACGGAGAACAGAATAGACGGTGCGAAGAACGCTAGCAGTGTGGCATAACGAAGGGACCGGCAGCCGGAAGCCCTGCTGAAACGTTTTGTATTTGTATTATCAAAAAAAAACTTTTATTCAATAAACATATTTTCTTCCAATACAAGGCATTGTACTGAAATATTGTAGTGGCAAAACAGGGAGAACCACCCCTGGATCCGCCCCTGAATTAAACAATTCAGTAACAAGGTTTGTGGATCAGGTACTGCCCACAGCTCTCATAGCGAAACCGCTAAAAAGATGATATTGCTGAATAAATTTTAGTTGAATTGAAATAGACCTAAACCGCCAGCGCACCCTAGTATTATATTGCCAACAGTCACCCCACGCTTAGGTTAATTAGATACGCTCGGTGTGCGCGCATCAACAATTGGAAAATTATAAGTATGAATCATACTATAAATATTGGTAACGCCTAAGTCATTAGGAGGAATATTATATTTATCCGACATGTTCTTCTCTCTATACTCTTTAAGATGAAATTGAAAATATTCGGGGAAATAAAACAAGCCTATCAATGTTAAATCCAATATATCTCCGGAGTCTGACTTTCAAATAATGTGCAATATTGGTCCACAGCCAAAAAAGCACAGTTCTAGTAGCTGATCATCTATAGGCCTATAGCTTGATATACACCATTGCCTAAACAGTAGTAATAACAGTTATTGTGCCTGTCTCTTATACACATCTAGATGTGTATAAGAGACAGATCTAAATATAGACCAGTGAATTTAATTCGACTGCTGTTCCAACTACTGTATACCAGTAATCAGGTCAATAGCATCATGAAACATTTTCAGAGAAATTACTCGTGCTTAGGTTGATCCATATGAAATGAAGTCGTCCAAGCCATTGCTCTATTTCAAATATACTAAAGGGGCGATTTACGTGTTCACGCAATCATTTACTCGATCCAGCACATTTTATACTCAATGGGTGAGTTTCACTGGCTGCGTTATGATGCATGCGGTACGTATCCTAATACTGCGAATTCAAAAAGAAATTTATGCTGAATGCGGTCAAATTTATTTATTACCGCAATGAATTGTGGGACATCCACTTTAAATAAAGTACAGTACAACTGACATTTGAAGCGATGTACACAAAAATATTTGACAATGAACACGTAGATAAAATACTGGTGCCGGTATAGGTTTTCTAAAGAAAGATTGAAAACAAGATGTACTGAAAGCCAGTGTTCCTATTTTAGAATTTAAATTTGGAACGCCGTAAATATACCGTAGCAAATTACCAGTAATTAAAATTGATTTCAGAAGAGTCACACTTAAGCAATATGGCTATACTTAACCTCGGCAGTACGCTGTAATAATTCAATGGAACAACAGCAATTCCTATTTTGTATAAAGGTGGCTTAGGCTACGTAATTTCTTCGAAAATGTAGATGATCAGTATGTTTGAATTGTGTATTATAAACTAATGTTTAAAATATGTGCCGTTGTCCTTTTAGGTCGGTTTTACTTTAACAAACTTGCGGCTCTCTCTTGAAGTTGGGTATTAGCAACAATTAACTATTGTGCATCGACCTATACGATATTATTTGGCTACGACAATCAAATAAGTAATACGTTATATCGTAATTGTTATATTCATCATCTGTTTTTCTGTCCTTTTTTACCGACTCATCTCATTCTCTTATATATATATCTGAACATCTCAGTGGCGTAGAAAAGTATTTTTCATGGGGGGGGGGGTGATTGAAAATTCTTGGAATTGACATAAAATTACTGATGTCGTTCACACCCTTCAGTGTGAAAATGTGGCTTGCTTTGCAGGCACATCTAACATCTAAGGAAAGAAGAGCTTAGATTGGTACCAGATAAAATAATTTTGTTATCAACATTTATACATTATGCTAATTTTCATCTTTGTAAACAGTCTTTTGAAGTGTGTAACGCTCCATTTTATCCCATACATAGTCAAAATATTGGGGATATGATTCAATGGACCATCCCCACTTGTCAAATATTGGGGGTGGGATATATCCCCCATCCCCCGGGATCTACGCCTATGGAACATCCACATTGTCTGAATGCACTACGGGAACCATATTGATCATTAAAGCGACAATCAAAAAGTCTTCTTTCCCTTAATGAGAAACATGCAAACACACCTTAACACAAAACCATATTAAAAATAGTAAATAAAATGTTCAATAAATTACATCAATAATGTACCGTATGTAATAATGGTGATACGATATATCATAATGACTTGACATATAATAATAAATATTTAATTTGACACTTGACCGTCAAGGGGAATGAATTGTAAGTATAACTGTCAGTCAAGATTAATGACGTCATATATATATATAGGCCTATATATGAAAATGTGACTCATTTCATTTCATTAAAAATGACTACTATAAGTCGGAATATATCCTGTTGGTAGTGACAAATAGTCCCAGCTGTAAGTTTGCGATACTATTACTACTACTTAGGAATCGAGCAATGTCTCCCTCTGGACATGAAGTATGTGTTCAGTTTCCTCATACACATTCCGAGGCACTCACATAATTTAAATCATGTTATTTTTATTACTTCCTATTATAAACCCAATATTACAATAATGGTCTTGTCATCAGTTCATTTTCTTGATTACAGGCTTATAAACTCAAGTCTAGAGAGTGATCCGTTCCGCAGATGTCAGGGCCGCTCGAAGAAGAGACAAACGCGCACCAGCACGCTCACAACGCAAGGCGCTGACACGCTCAAAACAGATCATCCTCATTCTCATCATCATCAACAATGTCATCATCGTCATCGTCATCGTCATCATCATCATCATCACCATAACCATCATCATCATCATCATCATCATCATCAACAACAACATCATAGTCATCGTCATCGTCATCGTCATCTTCATCACCATAACCATCATCATCATCATCATCATCATCATCATCATCATCATATATTCTAAGACATCATGTTGGAACGCACCTCTTGTGTGCTCAAATAGCAAAATCGTTCTTTTTAAGATTGTTACTTTAAATGTAACAAGAAGTAAAGTAGCACTATTTTTTACTTTTTAACATGATTTGCATTTCTTTAACGAGATTTATACTATTTTACTTATATTTTGTTAATCTTAAGGTTGAATGATGTTAATGATAGCTTTGGGAACTTATGCACGAATACAAACTAATAGAATTTTACTTTTAAAATAATATGTAATATTTAGTACCTGTGCGCACTATTCTACATGTGAACATCGGTAGGAGATGCTATAAACAATGTATATTGTGTTTTTCTATTAATTCTCATGAGATACATATTTTACACAGAATCAGTCTTGAGAGGACGATGTGTGATGATCGACTGAACTACAATATCAGCATGGCGCCTAAGTATCTGAGTGCATAGACCAACGTTCAGGACAGTTGTCTGATCGTTTGGTTCCATCAAAGTGTGTCTTGCGATAGTCGCAATTATTCCTGAATGAATTCCATCGAAGTGCGTATTATATCCAACGAAGATTGATGGGTGGAACACGGATCGGTAAAAGTATTATCACTCACAACACGCTCACCGATAAACACTGTACAAAGTGATGCACTTTTCATTCCAATCATTTAGACCTAGCCTATCTCAAGTAGCATTTTGCTGATACAAAAGGCGACACTGTGCTTTATGAATGCAATTCCAGTTGAACGCCTAAAACATGACATGATTCTACAAAATTCGTTAGACACAATTACAGAATTCACGATGGGCTTATACCTACTAAGTCAATTTCAACTAAAGGCATACTGTAGGCCTATTCATCATTTATGATTCATACGCAATACGAGCGTTTTCTCAAGGCTTAAAGTTTTTTCCTCCGGAGTCTGACTTTCAAATAATGTGCAATATTGGTCCACAGCCAAAAAAGCACAGTTCTAGTAGCTGATCATCTATAGGCCTATAGCTTGATATACACCATTGCCTAAACAGTAGTAATAACAGTTATTGTGCTTTACTGTATTTGCTCTGAACGGGTGAGTTATGTTATTGAAATCGACACACGAACTAAACATACACTATATTTTTTTTTTATAAGAACACAAGAATACTGAGATACAAGAAGGAAATAAGAACAAATCGAGGCTGAGTTAAAATGTCAACTAAGGTTTTTTTTGTTTTTGTTTTTAATAGAAAAACCAACAAATTTTATCTGTACCTTATGTGCGGTAGGTGTGACTATGTAATACCATGGAGCTATAAAATTATATATTTCTTATATTATATATATAATTATATATTATATATTTTATAGCTCCATGGTAATACTACCTTCTTTATTACAGTACAGTGATATACTTTACTGTAAAATAATAATCTTCGATGTTTAAAAAGTGTCTAAAAATAAGAACAAAATAAAAAATAAATAAAACAATGAGTCTGGG
>NW_022744966.1:1441915-1473126 GCF_011630105.1 Anneissia japonica
CAAATTCATGGTTGTTAGCAACAACATCCAACATGCTAGGCGGAACTGGTAAGTCCAGTAATGGATGTTATTTGGCGTAGGCCCCTATAATTAGATTTTAAAATTAATCAGACAGATAACGGCAGTATTTTTGTGATAGTCATGGCCTTTCATACTTTTTGCCGTTTCGTTTACGTTCTTCCATCTTTGTACGCACCGGTACCTTTGTAACGGTAGGCCTACTGTCAGGACCAAACTGATTACGGAAATCTTAACTCGGCCAATAATGCAGCAAGCCGGCCGGGAACAGAAGTGGCGCCAGGATTTGCCCGACGGGGGGAGGGGTGCCGATTCTCTCGACTGGGGTCAGATTTCCCCGACGAAAGCAAAGTGGACGTGGTCAAGCTTCGATGAAAAGGCTTCGAAAGTGGTCCAGGGGGCCAAGCCCCCGAAAATGTTGACAATGTATGGGTTTCAAAGGCTTATTTAATCGATTTTAGAGTCTACTAATAGGCCTATGCAGACAATACGTACCGTATATTTTTTTTTCTCCCCGACGAATTGTGCTTTTTCTCCCCGACCGGGGGGCCCTTCCCCCTCCCGCTGGCGCCACCCCTGGCTGGAAACACACTGCGCCAGATGGTCGTAGGCCGACGACATTCCACTGAGAACGCAACATGACGATGCGATCCTCTCAGTCAGTCTGCCATCGACAATCAGTCGCGTCGTCTCAGAGAGCGGAGATGGATTCGTCGGCCAGTCGTGTGCCCGGTTTTACTTACTCTGGCGGTTTTGGTTAAAGTGAATTTGCTCAAACATGAACTCATTGGTGATATCATTTGTAATAAATAACTTGTTCTCGTGATGGGTGACCTTTTCATTAAATGTTTGATTTAGGTTCAAACATTCCAAGCCTCACATCCGAACACGAATGTTCAATTCGCGACCATTAATGACTTGATCAACAATAGTAGCCTTCGGGCAATTATTTTCAGGCAAAAATGGCTTAGTCATGCCCTTATTTTTCAAAGGCGGTGGCGTCAGAATTTACAATAATTTTTTTATACTAAAGCATTTTGTTAAGAGAGTTAATACACAACATGGGCCTACCAATATTTTTGTTTACTTCATTTGCTTTATTCATACTCTACGGGATTTAGACCACTCAATAGCTAAAATTTTATTTAACCATAACACATGCAAGACACATTTCAGCTTTTATCCTGTCTACACCGAATCATTACTGTACTGCTGTACTCCATCAGTCCAACTTTAGAATAATAATCTGACTCAGAAACTAAATAACCGTTAGTTTATTGGGACTAGCCGGTTAATAAGGGTGACCAGTCTCACACACATACTCATTGATGCCCACGATGACGGACGCGGCCACAGACGAAAACAAAACAACATAATTTTCGTCATGACATTTTTATCACACTTTCCTTTCTTCTTTATCATCGCTCAGATACATAAACTTGCCCGGTGTGCTTCCTTGTTAAAGTTATTAGGCACAACAATGTAACATGTAACATGTAACAATGTAACATGTAACAATGTAACATGTAAATACAGTTACTTTCATTCAAATGCCAATATTAAGCTGTCATTCGCCAATTATTCCATAACCCTTGTGCTGTTACCGGTAAGTTTTTGAGAACAGTCGCTCAGCAGATCACACGCTCGATATTTGTACATCACCGGTTGTCGAGATTTTAGTTTCGACACGCGACGAGAGATGATTGATTTTCTGAGCTATAACGTTCCGATGGGTGATAATCTATTACCAACCGGCAGGTGTAAAGCGCGTCACAATAAATAACCATTAGCCAGAATTAAATAGTACGAACTTGCCATCTCAAACCACAAAAAATCTCAAACCCAGACGGGATCCTGCAAAAGTTCAAGAGATGGTTCAAGACCACAATTGCAGTAGTAGACCAAACTTTGAGATGTGAATAAATCAATTCAAATCGAAATAACTTTGTCCGTCGTTGTAGTGGGACACCGCACATATTGGTATAATAATATACGCGAGATACTGATTGCTAAAAATAATCAGTTATAATATTTTACAAATACAGAGCCACCAACCATCATACATGCATTTATAGGCCTAAATAAAGGTACGAATTGATGTTGTCCTTACCTAGTGTCGGGTCGTACTCGTTGATGAACCTTTTTGTGATGAACTTGACTGTAAGAGCTGAAAGATAATTTTGAAATATATCGATAATTATTAACACTGAAGTACCTATTTAGAATATCTAAATGGCGATGACAGAGTATCTCGATACTTCATTCTCTTTAATAATAGAAATATTTAATATATTGAATATATTGAAGAATTAAACCGAACAGATTGTTATCGATAAAAAGCAAAAAAAAGGGTTGGTTGGGGACTGCGCGACACACACGAAGTCACGATCTTAAAACTTGAAAAGGGTAGCGCCAGGATTTGCCCGATGAGGGGGGGGGGGGGGGGGGGGAGGTCCGAAGTACATGGGTGGGTGGAGGCCAATGTTCCCAACGAGGCATAAATGGGAGTGGCGGGGCGTCGCTTGATAGTGGTCCTGGAAACTATGACTATTTAGGGGTTTCAAAGGGTTATTTAATCGATTTTTTTTTCTCCACGACGAATTGTCTTATCATCTACGGGTGGGGAGCTCTCCCCGACGGTGGCTTCTCCCCCGCCCCACTGCGTCACCCCGAAAATACACATCCGGTTATCACTCGGCACAAATCAGTTCTATCAAAATATTTTAAAGTAAGACCTACATTATTCGGCACTAAAAAAAAAAAAGCATGACCACATATAACAGAGCTTGTATTGGTATTATTTCATATAGTTCTTCCTCGTTTGAAATCGGTCAGTCGTCATCAAGGGCAGGCCTACAGGCGCCACCCGCGTTCACGCTAGTAAATCAGGAATGTTATTATTGAGTAAAAATATAAGTGAACCATCCCTTGATTGGCAACTCTTAAGAATGGGCTACCGGATATTTAACTTAAGTAACTGCTTAATTAATATTTTTTTAATTGAAAATTAGAACGAGAAAATATTCTCACAGATTACGGTATATAAATCAACGAATCAATCAGAGTAACATTTATTTTCTTCAAATTGAACAAAAAAAAAAACAAAACAGTACAATGTAAAGCAAGATAAATGGTTTGAAGAAGGCATAACCAAAAAAGCAAAAGCTTGTGGCAGGCATGCTTTACAATATTACAAGAACAATAAATAAATAAATAAACACATAAACGGGTTAAAAAAAAGCATGAAACATTTAATTATAAATAACAAGCCTATCGTTCCTATATCCTTATATACAGGTGATTTTTATTGGCTGTATGTGTAATTAATTTAAGAATTTGCGTAGTAAAAAGTCTGTAACCAGCAAAAACCGATGTCTCATAAAGTGACCCATCATTTAATTAAATGTTTAGGGTATTTTCGGATTTCACCCCATCTTTTAAAAGGTTGCTTATCGTCACTTCCTTATATTAATGGAGTCGCTTCGACGCTTGGTAGACGTCTTCACTTGTGGAAACGGTTTCCAAAAAGAAATTACAATTTATGACCGCTGCGCGTAACGATGTCGTGTCACGCGCCCGCGTCTTGATTGGTTGATATTTCCTTGGACCTTTACCTGGTTGCGTGATGTGCTACAAATTGTATTTGAAACAACACTTGTAATGTTTGGTGATATATCTAAGTGTTTTAGTGGTTTGGTCTGTTGGGTTGATCTGTAAATAAGTTTACCTGGTGATTTATGACTGTATAAATTTGTATATGGTCTTGTGTATAGTTGCCGTATCTTTTTGCGGTCCACATAACAATAATATCTAATAATTCTTTAATTATTCAGAGCACAAATAATATGTCTCACGAGAGATACTACACAGATATTATTATGGGTTCTCTGCCAACGAAATTCAAAGATTCCAATCGATAATTATCGTATTCGGTCATGTGATTTCATAATTAGTAATATTATGGCAACAAAAATGATCTCAAAAATATATCTCGTGTCAAGGTTAAGCCCCTGTCGAGAACCGAAACTATCTCTGGCACCGATCGACATTGTATCATCATATCATGGTATCATCATGGTATAACCATAACATCTGGTTAGGCGCTATACATGACAATACTTAGTTATTATTATCATCATGCTTTCATACTAATGTTGTGTATTTTATAAAAAGAAACGTGTACGTGATACTCCACCACGGATTCACCGATCGCAAACCCAATTATTGAACATTTCTCGGGCAAGGATATTCACTCCTATATGTGATAAACTGAACGTGATTATATGGGAATTGCCGGTAATCATGACTTAAAATAAATCTACAATTTTTCACCTGACTAAACAATAGATAGAACCCCACGACAGCAATTTCGACGTTCAGGTTGCAGACAATTAATGACAAGTGACGGTTTGGAACCGGAAGCCAAGGTTACACGAGGTCATATTCATGTGGGTCTGACTAGGAATCACGACCTGGCCACAGCTGAACGCATATCCAAAGGAAATATATTTGTATATTTCAGCTGACATTGTATGTTGCTCCAGGCGCTATACAATGGTGGCCTACCTACGAACTATCCGAGTTCAATACAGTAATGGTAATGGCTAAAATGAACTTGTGCCTCCAAATGAATCACCCGAGTTCAAAACTTCCAGTGGTACCGTAATGACTAAAATGAATTTATGCGCCAACCAATGAATCATCAGTTCAACTATCATTACTTAATGTTCCAACATGAACTTTATAAAGAACATGCTAAACGGGAACCTGTAGTGGCCTATCTTGTTATTTGGTATGTGGTAGAAAAACGAAATTTGTAAGGCAGATAATATATTCCTAAAGAAAAGGTGATTATTGTGTTGGCATAGTTTACGAAGAACACCAATCCATCGCATACATCGCTAACAATTTTTTTTAAGAACACCTTTTATAACACCTAGGCTGAAATTGCTTAAAAAATAAACACAAATTAAAACCAAAATGGCAAATAATTTTTATTTTTTTTAATAGAAAAACCAACAAATCACTAGTCACGTATACAGAGCAGTAGGTTTGACTTATGTAATACCCTCTCTAATACAGTACAGAACAGTATAATATACTGCTCAAAAATAAAAATGTTCGATCCTTGGAAAGTGAGTAAAATAAGAAGAAAGTAAGAACATTTTGAGCCCAAAATTGGCAAAAAAATAAGAACATTGAGCCTTGGCAACATTTTACTGGTTCGTATTTTTTATTTTAAAGTGTATCGACATCACGGTCCCAAAATGATGATGGAGAACGTTGGACCACACCGAGTAATTCAGTAACAATGCTGGAGGCATTGTCAAGAAAAATTCTGCTCCAAACTTAAATAAATATTATAATCAGTATAATGACAGATTGACAAATTTATACCAGTCAACCACTGGCACGAAAGAGGCTTTAAATGGTACATTGTTATATCAGTTTATCACTGCATTACAATGAGGACTAAGCATGGTCTAAATGATCAAACACATGTCAGTCCACTGTGCATTAATGAGGCGATGGTAGGCCTATGCCATGAAAGTTTAATAATTCAGCCCACTGCGTCAATTGTTAAGTCAGTCTAAAACTGAACCAAAGAGGTTTTTTTTTTGTTTTTTTTAGCGCCTTTCACAATCCGCAGGTGATTATACAAGGCGCTGGCACCATATATCTCTGGATATCACTGGATACTGAATTGGCAGATCCGCACATTGTGCAACCTTCTCTGCGTCCTGGGGAGTATCCCTGGTCATTGCTGCTCGAACGCGCACGACCCATACATTCAATGCCATACCATCCTACTAGGTACCCATTTATACTCCTTGGGTAGAGCATGGACCTATTATCCATGGGTAGAGAGAACCAAACGGAAGTAAAGCGTCTAAGGACACAAGCAACTCCCGATCTCACAATAGAAGTCCAACGCCTTACGAATCTGGTTAGCGTATAGTATGGGCCTAATTTCCAAGGCCCTACATTACATAATGATATTAACAGAGAGAATCAATACTTAGGAATGTCCAAATCTCACGAGAAATAAAATAGGCGTTTAGGTCTGTAAATTAGATCCAAACTGATTAGGGCTAGACTTAAACTCAGCTTGACCATGAACGTTTAATAACAAGAGCGACCACTGGTCCGCGCGTTCCTCCATGCTTAAAATACAGTACAGGCGCAAATTATTATATTGGGTTTTTGGAAGAGCTAATAAGCACGTTTAACACTCACGACCTTAGGTTCTTTAGAACACATTCTTAACCGACCGCGCCATTCATGCGACGTGCCGTATTAGTGGTAATGGCAATAATGTACACTAATTTTAAAATAATTAGAATGTTTATTTGTACAAAGAAAAAAATACTTACAATTGAAAAAAAAATAAATAAAATTTCTTAAAATTGGACAAAAAAATTGAATACCAAAACGCGTTTCGAACTCACGACCTTAAGTTCTTTACATCCTTAACCGAAGGTCGCGAGTTCGAATTGCGCCTAAGTGTTAATTTTCTTTTTTTTATGGGAACTGTTTGACAAAATTTAAAAAATAAATAAATACGCGATTCAAACTCACGACCTTTACGACCTTCATTTCTTTAGAACACATTAACCGACCGCGCCATTCATGCGACGTATACTCTCTTAGGTTGTGGTAAATAATAGTAATGTACAGTCCTTGCTGAAACCCCTGTTTTGTTTTGTAGGTGTAGGGGGAACCATGAAGTCAACTAAAAAAAGGCTATGAACGTTTGTTGGAAATCACCTCTAGCTTATGTGTACAAAATTTCACGGACGTCCGATCAAAAGTGGCAACGCTGGACGCTTTTAAAGTTTGAAACCCCTGTTTAGTTTTGTAGGTGTAGGGGAACCATGGGGTCCAACTTTTAAAAGGGCGATGAACGTCTGTTGGAAATCACCTCTAGTTTATGTGTACAAAATTTCCTGCACCTCCGTTCAAAACTGGCGACGCTGAACGCTTATAAAGTTGGAAACGCCTGTTTAGTTTTGTAGGTGTAGGGGGACAATTTTTAAAAAAGGGCGATGAACGTTTGTTGGAAATCTTCATCCACATCCGTTCAGAACTGGTGACTCTGGACGCATTTAAAATGTTTAAAGTTTTGGAAACAACAACAACAACAACAGCAGTGAGGTTCTGGGTCAGCGCTTCGCGCGGACCAAAAAATGTGCATGGAGTAAAAAGCAACATAGTTCCTAAGGCTCGTTCTATCGCATCTTGTCAGTCAGGTCATTTAATATCTTAAATCACCATACATTTCTAATAATGCATCACATTGGACAAGTTTGATATTTATTACCTATTTTGTAATGTATATACCTCTCTTGGTTTCAAAAGTATCTATAGTATACTATACGAGTTACTTTTTATAGCTCAGATTAACAAAGTAATTGGTTTTCTGCCAAAGTGAAAGCCTCAGGTTCCATTACTAAGTTGGGCATCGATATCAAGTTGTAGTAACAATAATATTTCCACCCACAGCCAGCCTTTGACATACTGTACTTGGTGATTTTCCACCTTTCACATATATAGGGTACGCTATGAAATATAGTACCATGCGACTGCCCTAATATGTTTTGAGCAAAATAATTGCACATGTGCACAGTTAAAAGTACAACTATAAGAAAAAAAAAATGTTGTGCCATCTGGTAAAAATGAGAAATACCATCCTGTGGACCAACGGATAAGTTGTCAATAGGTTTATTTTATTTAAATAATAATAATAATAATAATAATAATAATAAAAATATTATTAATAATAATAATAATAAAGTCTTATATAGAACATAATACAAGAAAGTTGCCCCTATGCGCTTTACATAAAAAAGAGAAACATAACCATGAAATATCCTAAAACTACAAAGAAAACCAATAACGAAAACGGCATAAATGTCAGAAGAATAATTTCCATTGCTTCGTTCTCCAGCACTTTGAAGCCCCTAAAGTTAGGGGCTCGCTACAGTATTCACAGGAGCTCTAATGAAAATGATATCTAGCTAGCCTATCCTACATATTAATAAATAAATAAGTAAGATGTGAGAGCAAGATTGCTGATTGGCTAAACAGCTAAACGAGCGGCGAAAAATATGTTTCAAAAATATATGTTTTTTAAGGGACTGAAGTTGAATTTTTTATGTCCTAGGGAAGGTAATTCCATAAATATGCAGATGAAAACGTGAATGATGGTTGCCATAATTAACAATGTTACATTTAGGAACTGTGAGTTTAATTTGAGTGGAAGATCTCAATTGCCTAGGAGGAGAGTAAAGTGTAATCAGCTCATCTATGTAGGCTGGAGATTTTGAACACAGGGTCTTGTATAGGTAGTCAGCAGAATCTTGAAGATAATTATCTGATGTACAGGAAGCCAATGAAGGTCTTTGAGGACTGGTGTAATATGTGCATAAGATGTTGTTCGTGTAGTAATGAACACTTCAGGCCTGTATTCTAGACCATTTTTTCACTCGTGGCTGTTCTATAGTTTAAATAAACCACTTTTACGATACCTAATAAAATGCCATTATCCTAATCATGGATATTGTGTATCTTAACGACGAACCTAATTAAACTTTCGGTTGAAGCACACCCGATTATTATAAACACGGTGGAATTAAATTATGTATGTATACAATACCTTTGAAGTATCAGATGAAAGATGCGTAAGTCCTTGCCTCTGACATTATCAAGAAAGGCAAGATTAATTAAACTGTTTTAAGTATAATTAACAGTTAACCTCAACCACATTGCTTGCACAAATTACAAGCAATCGATGTTATTACTACAATCAAGGGTTGGAGAGGTGGTTTTATACTCTGCTGAAGTGAAAACAGTGGTTCAACATGGCTTCTACATTAATTATCATCGGTAAATCGATGGACCATAAGGTAGAAACAATCGAAACTTTGTAATTATTACAACGACTCATTCTCTAGTATTGCTCAGTTTTCCTCATATTTCCTTACTCTGCAATCATCCACCATACGTCACAATTCTACCTGATGTCATACTGGATAAAGTCTATATTTAATAGGTCACATGAACATACAGTAATTAGATATCAAAAGTAAAAATAAACGTTAAATTGTTGCAATGACTGACATGCAAGTTTCAATAGCGCACAGTCTTAAGAATAAGGCGTCAAGCCGATGGTCCTGTGTATAATTAAGTCCCATGTGCAAGTCAAAGCACGCAGAGCTGAGCCGCATTTGGATGCCTCCCTCGAATAAACGGCGTTTATTTTTTCCTCGAACAACGCTTTCCTAAATGCCTGTAAACAAAAATAATGGAAGCAGCACCATTCTCAACATATTCTATTTATTTGCTTCTACAGAAAAATCCTAAACCTGTTTAGGACCAATAAGTCTATGATCACGCAATACCACATTTTAACGGTAATTATGTGTTGTAGGCCTACTTCCACATTTACAGTGAAATTAAGGGGCGTTTATATACTGTACTTATCCATTTTACACACACACACCCAAATTCAATAAAATAAATAAACGCCTCCCTCGAATAAACGCCGCCTCAAAAACCCTCCTCAACAATATTATTCGAATAAATACGGTACTGTACAAGAGTGAATTTCACGTGAAATACGTTTTATATTTAGAGAAAAGGAAGGTAGGCCCTACTAACCTCAAGTGAGTGAAAGTGTTGGCATAATAAGCATACAGTATTCAGTTGTACACTATTTTTTATAAGAACCAGTAAAATTTTGCCCAGGCCCAGTGTTCTTATGTTTTTTTTGCCGACTTAAATGTTCTTATTTTGTTCTTACTTTTACATTCAAACACAGAATATTATTATTGTAGAAGTATATTACTGTACTGTATTATAGAGTGAGTTACATAGTCGCACCTATGGCAAATATGGTACAGATAAGATTTGTTGGTTTTATAAATTTACAAAAAATAAAAACCCCATTTGACATTTTACCTCAGCCTTAATTTGTTCTTATTTTGTTCTTGATTTTTGGGCAATTTCAGCCGCAGTGCTATTATAAAATGTGTTCTTATAAAAAAAAAATTGTATTGTATTGAACGAAGAAGAAATATAAAATAACTCAATGAACACACATTATAATTTGGGTGTATCATTTGTCATCAATGTGAGCAAATTTCAAGGATAGGCCTACCAAGGTTGCAATCGGATTGATTGCTTTTTTTATCTTTTATGGACAGATTTCTGGATAGACCGTAAGAGGAATTGGCGGTATCGGTATTAATTATTCACATTGAGTGTTGCAAGGGAACATTGAAGAAGCATATTGAAGACACTGTTTACCCTCCTGTAAGTGGAGAATCTCATTTGCTGTTTGTATTGAAATAAAATAAAATAAATTGAGCTCATTTGGCCAGACATAGCCACTGCCACTTTTTGCAGCTTGACTTCAATGATTTAAAATATTCCCTGACATCATTTTCATTAACCTTGATAGCCTACAATTACGGAAAAAATGAAATTTTACTCACACCATTTGTCCTCCGACAAATAGCGATATTCATAATGCCACCATTATTTTGTGCTATTTTCAAGAACTGACATTTACTCAAAATGGTTTAGATGTAGCCTAAATCGTTTGACTTATTGAGTCGTAATTCTGAACTCTTCGCAGCAAAATTTAAAATCTAGTCTAGAAAATATGCTTGATAAATTCTTATTTCAAGAAGTATTTTCTTGATAAATTCTTATTTCAAGAAATATTTTCTAAAATTAATTAAAAAAAATATTTGTTTTAAGTAATATTTGGCTTAAAATCAGAAAGTCAATATAGTGAGAAAACAGAGTTCCATACGCACGTGCGCAATTTCCTGGATTGATTTCATTTGGATGTAAGTAATTCAACCGTTTAATACAAGCCATTAAACAGTTACAATCGGTATGGTACGAACATTAGTTTAATACATAACAGGCTGTTTAAGTATCATGAGGGTAGTTCTTCATTCTTTCGCATCCTTCAGGCAAACTTTTTTGTCCCACAGTTCGACCGACTACCACAGATCAATTAACCATCACCGTACACAAGCAACAGATTAGTACGATCCTCAGAGACGACAAGATCTTAGGCCTACCATAAAAACAACCTCGAAAAAATATTAATAATCCAAAAAGAGTTACCGGTATTGGTTTAGAGCAATGAGGATTCGTATAAATGACCAGATTTCAATAAAGAATGGCATTAGCCTTCAATAATAGGATGTACAATTACTTCCATTAAAACGGATATCAATGTGAATCTAGCTAGCAAACATCCATAATGGATGTCGGAACGAAACTATTTTAGTAGATGTTCCATTTCGGTATGAAATGCATTTAGCAAGAAGGGAAACATTTAATGAACGCTAAATGCGACAACATTACTTTCGTGTTGGTGATGACGTAAATCGGTGTACAGTACTTTGTGGCTCACCGTTGTGAGGTTGCAACTGTCTCCCTGCTAGAGCCTCATAATAGAAAGGAATTATAGTTTCGAATGTTTTTGTTTTCAATAGTAATGTGAAAGTGGCCTCGACTTTTGTCTTTTGTCATCATATCGCTTACCTAGTTATGCTTCAAACAAGATACATATACGATAGAATTGACAATAAAATGGAGAGAAGAACAATCTCTATTCATTTTATCGTTTTTTCCAGTTACTCTATAATATAATATTACACATTTTTTTTTTTTAATCGGTTACTAAAGTGCTGTTCTAAGCGTTACCGGTACCGTTAGCTTGTAAGCGGTGTTTCCAAGTTAAAATTATCAATTTTTTCTTAAATTGTTGTAATTTCAATTTTAAAATAAGATTCATATTATCTCTGCAATACAAAAATGAACGACCAATATAAGATATCAAAACTTCCTTCTCTTTTATCGTGTAGCCTAATGACCAACATTCTCGATGGAAGAGGGCCCGGGAGAGGGGTCCAGCTTCCCCGAAGCGTCCGTCTCTGATAGGAGTCAACAACCTCAGCCATAATGAATCTGCCGAAAGGGCGGAGGGTCCAGTCAGGTTTCCTGTACCCCCCGACCTTTCGACGGTGCCAGCACTGGGATGGACCGGGCCGGGGGTTGGGTCCACAGGGTAGACATAGTTAGTACATAGGCCTATATTTATTTTATTTTTATTTATTAAATCACATTGACAGTACAATAAAATGTTTAAAGAGAAAAACAAATGTTAAGAGAACAACTATAGGCCTAGATAAATACCTAAATTTGTAAAATTGAACCGAAATGGTACTGAACCGAATGTTATTACCCCCCACCCCAATAAATTATTGCTGAAAACTTCATATTCAATTTGAAAGTCAGTGCGTCACTTAATAATGGAACTAACAGAACTTCCAAATCGTGCCTTGCGTTCAAGTTTCGATTGAATGCAATAGATCATCAATTGATTACAGTGTATCATGGAGGAAATATATTAATTAATATATTTCCTCCATGAGTGTATTGAACTCGCTTACCTGATTTGCCGACACCGAGGCAACCCAGCAGAGCAATTTTAAATTCGGGGAGTGTTGCTAGGGAACTACTACTTGTCGTCCGCATCTTGGATCTTGATGTCATGTCATGTGTCCAAAAACATGCATCCATAAACGGATTATCTCCAGATAACGACAATAACAAATTCAACCCCGGCCAACAGGCGCAAGCTCGGTGGTCTAGAGGTATGATACCAGGCTAGTGATCTGGATGTCGTGGGTTCGAGTCCCACCAAGAACAACTTGCGATTTTTTTTCGCAATTGTTTTAAAACGTACTGAGTATGTATTTAGTACATTTCCACGTCAGGTAGGCAAAATTACACCCATAGGCCTACTTGATTTTCCTGACGCAAATCCAGTTATTGTCTATTCCATCACAATAACAATTATTATTATTATTATTATTATTATTATTATTATTATTATTATTATTATTATTATTATTATTATTATTATTATTATTATTATTATTATTATTATTATTATTATTATTATTATTATTATTATTGTTGTTGTTATTGTTGTTATTGTTATTATTATTATTATTATTATTATTATTATTATTATTATTATTAGGCCTAGTATAGTAGTAGTTACTGTGTTCTGAGGTCGGTTGAGCCTTTAACAAATATTTTCCAGTATTGTTGATTGTCATTAAATCATGAGTTTACTAATCCAATACAATGATATTAAAATACGATAATGCACGGATAGCTAATATGCAAATGAGGTGGTACATGGTCGAGGGCCTAGTATCCGGATCGGGAGCTAATTAGCTCCTGCGTGAGTACGTCCGGTCGGTTAGCGCTAACCGCAGGACCGGGGGGGGGGGGGGGGGGGGGGGGGGGAAGCGCACACGCCCCTCCAAAGATTACTTTCCCCAGGTCCCCAAAAAGAATCAGTTAAAACTCATCAACACACCCCCTTCAAGACTGGTGGATGGATATGAATAAAAGTTTGTTTTGATGAAACATGAATTGATTGAAACACTAATGTGTTCCAGAGTGCGTTTTATCATGGAGGTGTACCTCCATGGTTTTATCTAAGGCCTATAAAGTCTTGGCGTGATATTGGCCTATGGGTGGGCGATCTGGACACATGACATAATTAATTTCCTAATAAGGACATTTTAATATTTCTGAAAACTTGAAGTCTAATATCTTCTAATCCTGAATATTCAAGTAGGATATGTTTAGTATTTTCAGTGGCGTTACAATCACATTATTTACAAAATGGATGGCTGATGTGATTCTTTAGTTTTCGATCAAGGCGGCAAAAATCTGCACGTATGCAAGTTCATCACCGATAGAGGAGGGCCAACGTGTATCATATCCAGACCCGGGACCGCGCCCGGGACTTATCAATCTCAGCTTAGCAAATTTCTTATGTCAAAAACGTTTAGAAGTCCCTAAGCAAATATCTAAAGCTGATTTATCAAACCATCTTAGAAAATCTTAGCTTAAAATCTCTTAGATGTTTCATGCGTGCTTAATTTTAAGCAATTTTTAAGTTAAAGCATTGCAGGCAATAGTGATAAATTTGACTAAGCAAAAAAATGGACTTAAGATGAACTTAAGCTGATTTCTAGTTTGATAAATCCTGCCCCATAGCCTTGGGCTTATTCGACTGGTTCATTTCGTTGAGTACAAATTTTCGTTGAGTATTATTTTTATTCGACTGGTTCGTAGAAGAGACTTCGTTGACAACGAAAATTAACGTAACCAGAATGCGTTAATCAGCGTTAAGTTATGCACGTGACCAAAAAATATGGCCGATTAATATAATTTAGATTCTATTTCAGAAAATAAAAATTATAATATTTACCCACATTGAAGTCAAACAATAATTGCAGGCTAACAGAATTCAAAAACTGGATGAAAACATTTTTTTTTACGAAAAACCCATACTACCACAAGTTGAAGCAATCTTGATTACGCAACGTGTATCGTGGTAATTTTATTTATTTATTTATTTATTTCGGTATAAACATCAAAATACAATTGGTAGCACAAAGGCTAAAAAAATGTATGTACAAAATATTAATTACAATTATATAAAGATATAAAAACCATGAAATATTGCACAAAGGCAAGCACAAGTCATACAAGTATAGAACAGTTAAAAATTGAAAAAAAAAAACTAGAATAATTAAAAACCAGATTAAAAACAGCAAAATTTAGTCAAAAAAAAAAGAAAAAGAAAAGCGAAAAACATAAATAAGAAGCAGCCATTATATACTTATAATTTATACAGTATTACACGTTTCCTATTCGACTGGTCGCCTTCGTTAAGTAGGATTTTACCACTGCGCAGTTGGGCGCGGTTTAACGAAGAACGACCAGTCGAATACGGCCATTTTGTTTTGTCGAGTATTTACCAGTTTTCTATTCGACTAGTCTTCGTAATAAGTAGGATTTTACCACTGCGCAGGTGGGCGTGGTTTAACGAAGAACGACGAGTCGAATACGGCCATTCATCCATTGCGCCACATTCAGAAAACTATAACAGAAGATACTGTAAATAAATTACTGCAAACACCATCTGGTTATTTGTACTAAGTTGAGATAGGTATTTTTTTGCCGATAAGTTAGCCGTGGATTGCTCTTTTAAGCATGAATTTGGATCAGTAAATTAATTAGCGTCTTAAATTCTAGGCCTAAATATGGCCTAGGCCTTTACTCTTTAGGCTATGCTCGAGTGGTATGCTACTAGATGAGGCCTAGCCGAGTGAGCAGAGTACAGAGCAGTAGGCCTAGCCGAGTGAGCAAAGTACAGAGCAGTAGGTCCTAGGCCTAGAACCGGTAGGCCTACTACTACTTTGAAGGCCTAGGCTTATAGGAAGATGGCTTTACACTAGGCATAGGCTTCGCCTGACTGAGATGATACAGAAGAAGGGGCGCTTTTCAAACCTAACTTTTAATTCTTATTCTTAATTCTAGTTTAGGCTAGGGGCCTAGGAATCTATGATGAATTTGAGTCAACTCGGCCCCAAGTCAACTTCGGCCCCAAGGAGTCAACTCGACCCAAATTTACTGCGTAGTGACAAAAAAATTGCAAGTGATTCTGGTGGGAATCAAACCCAAGACCCCCAGATAACTAGGCCTGGTGCCATAACCACTAGACCACCGAGCTTGTACTTAGTAACTAGTGTTGAATCTGATCCCCAAGTAACAGCAGGTACTGCAAATACTATTTCAATGTGAGTTTGCATCAGAAAAATATCATATGAGTGATGATTTGCCCTATCTGATGTGTTATTGTACCAAATACTCAATATGTTCCCAAATACTAGTGAAAAAAAAATTTTAATTATTTTGATGATAAAAGTAGCAATCGTAATATGTACTTTATATAATAATCTTATGCTGGTTTGCTGCTCATAAAATACACAGATATCATTCATAAAAATTGATTTATCTTGACTTAAGTGCATGAGTTTCATTACAGTTGCTGGGAATATGGTGTAACCACTGCCTAATGAACATAGACCGGCCATGTAGTAATCTATATAGGACCAGTGTTAACTTGGTTTACTAAACACATCAATATCAATCATCATGTATCTATTTTTTCTTTATAGATATAAATTATGCATATGCTGAGAGATTCCCAATAGTGCAATGTTGCTTTAACTAATAAACAAATAAATATAAAGAATAAAGATCCACAATGCCTAAGAAATTTAAGGGAGAAAACTCAAAGGCTGTGATAGCAAGGGCTCGGAAAGAGGAAGCAAGATTGCTAGAGAAAACTCGAATTGAAAAGGAAAAAGAAGATGAGTTCTGGAAAGATGATGACAAACATGTAGCAAAAAAAGCCAACAGGAAGGTGAATTTAAAACCATCATGGATCTTGTAAAAATATTAATATAATTGATGACTTACGGAATTTTGCACAATCATGTGTTGGAGCACTTTTTTATTGTGTATTTTATTTGTTTATAAGTTAGAAAGATGATGCCTCCACACTCAATTTAAATTGATAAAAATATTTTGGTGGTTTAATTTTTTGGTATACTGTATGGTATTTTAATGAGACCACAAAAGAACAATTATATATTATTTGTGCATCTACTCTAAAAGTTGGAATGAACTTCCAAATAAATCACAGATTAACGTTAAAGAAATGACATTATTTTAATTCCAAATTTCTATTACTTTGTAACTTTAACATTGAATTAACTTTTAAATTTTGTTGTGTGTGTTGTTTTTATTCTTTTCTATTTTGATGGTTTGTTTATTGCCACTTTGAAAATCAGTATACAAGTACTGAAAGTGTCTGCAGTATAAAGAAAGATTAAATAAAGTGCAAATTAAATTAATTCATTCATATTTTCTCTTCTTAACATAAAGGCTGATAGGGAAAAAAAGAGACTTGAAAATGTGGATAGGAAAAAAGATAATCAGAAATTACTCGAGGAAGAAGAAACATGTTTAGAGGCAAAGTCAGCAAAGCCAGCTAAGATGACAAGGGCTGATATAAAAGCTCAGCGGGAAAGAGAAGCAGCAGAAAAAGGTAATACAGATCCGAGTGAAAAGGGTTTTGTAGGTGCAACTGATGCAGATATACTGCTTTCAATATAGTTGCAGATCTGAGTATAAGGTAGGGGCACATGGGTGCAGCCAAGAGAGGTAATGCTAACTACTTTAAGTACAGTTGCAGATCCGAGTAAGTAAGGGCAGGGCTTTTGGGTGCAGTTTTGGGAAGTAATGCTAAGTACAGTTGCAGATCTGGGTGTCATGGAGGGGCTCTTCGATGCAGCTTAGAGAGGTAATGCTAATTGATTTAAGTACATTTGCAGGTTCGAGTGTCAGGGATGGGCACCCGGGTGCAGTTTTGAGAAGTATTGCTAACTGCTAGTACAGTTGCAGATCTGGGTGTCAGAAAGGGTAAATTGGGTGCAGCTGAAAGAGGAAATGCTAACTGCTTTAAGTACAGTTGCAGATTTGAGTGTCAAAGAGGGGCACCTGGGTGCAGTTTTGAGAAGTAATGCTGTTCTAAGTAAAGTTGCAGATCTGAGTGTCGGGAAGGGTAATTTGGGTGCAGATGAAAGAGGCAATGCAGAGAGAATCTTGGTTGCAACTAAGAGTTGTAATACTTTTCTCATAATTCCTCTTAAATCTGAATTTTAAAATCTTTCACACTCAAGCTACTGTGAAACCACCAAGTCATATTGAAGCGCCTCTGGAGGAAAACCCTAACATAGCAGTTGCACAACAGCTGGCTGACGAGGTCGCTGTTGAAGCTCGCAGTGTTGAAGAAGCCATTGCTGTTCTCAGGTAAGCAATACCATACATGAATTTATATCAATCATGTACACAAATATTCAAGTTCCTTCAGAATTCCTTTAATCAATTACATTTTATATGGTATTTTATTTATTATTTAATAATGGAGCAGCAAAAGTCTCCCAATTAGTTACAGTACAATATCGCTTAACTTGCCACTGACTGTAATATGTATAATGATCAGAACAGCTTGTTCAAGTCTACTTCCAGTTCATTTACTGGGTTTTTACCATTTCACAACTCTATACTGTAATAGACCAAATCGGCGACTCCAGCTATTACTGGTCATGTGACATATAGTGGGTACTAAATGTAAACATCAACATCGTAAACCACAGTGCGCTCATTGAACGCATTATATTGAGAGAGTTATGTTTTTTAGACAGTGACCCAAAGTAAAGTAAGGCAGCAGGCCTTTGTTTTTTTTAAATAGCTATTTATAATTACTTTGGCAATCTCTGTGCATTATATTTAGCCTCTGGAATGCTGCTAGTGTATGGTAGGCTACATATGTATAGGCCTACTACTAGGCTGCATGAGTGTAAGCCTCGACCAGGGCCTGGAGCAGGGAGGGAGTTGTTATGCCTCGACTACTATATATATCTCTGTAGTCGAGTACTGTAGGTAATAAAGTAGAAAATAACCTTTAACGGTACTGATTGCTCAACCAAAGTTGTGAAACAGTCTGGTGACAATAGGCCTGGTTGGTATGTTACATCCTAATGCCAGTACGTAATAATAATATGTCATATGATGATCATTATTCTCAGCAGTAGCTACAAACATCCTATGATTTAATTTTGTATTTAAGATAACTGTAAAATAATGCTCTTGCAACAAATGGGGAGATTCATTTTTTTTATATGCTGCAATAGCATTTGCCATGAATAATATTCTTGGATTAGACCTAGGCCTAAAAAGTACCTCAGCCAGCGACGACTCCACGTCGTGAAGGTACCGTACCTTGACCAGGGCCCGGTGTAGGGAAGGAGTTGTTATGCCTCGACTATATATATCTCTGTAGTCGAGTAGGAAATAAAGTATGAGATAACCCTTAACGGTACTGATTGCTCAACCAAACTTGGTCTAGGAAACAGGCTGGTGATAATAGGCCTATTTGGTATATTATTATTTGTTATAATATTTGTTATGTCATATGATGATAATTATCCTTGGCAGTAACTACAAACATCTTACAATTTAATTTTGGATTTAAAATAACTAAAATAATACTCTTGCAATGAATGGGGAGGTTTTTTTTTTTTCTGCGAAAGCATTTGCCATGAATAATATTCTTGACTTAGGCCTAGGCCTAAAAAGTACCTCAGCCGGCAACAAACTTCCAGGCTTTATTCCCACTATCCATTGGAGCCTTACCTAACTAAACTAAAGTATTTGAAAATTTAATTTTGGGACACTTCTAAGTGATTTACCAAATTATAACATTCCAACCAACATTTGCAACATCTATGATGTGACTTACATCAACAAGGCGAAGCCATATTCAATGTGCTGGCGTCTCGTGATCTCGATAGATGTAAACAAACCCTAATACCCACTATAAGTCACGTGACCCGAGCCGCCGATTCGGTCTACTGACACAATGGTAAATAACATCATGATATTTACCAGTGCGCTATTTTGAATATAGAGTTGTGAAATGCATATCCTCCATTTAGGAATGTATGTCTACCCTACCAACTTCAATCATTTGTAAGATGAGTCCATGTAATATTTTTTATAAAAAGTCTCAACCATTAAGTTGAAATGAAATTACTGTAGGGCAAGTCGAGTGGTAAGGCAGGAGCGCCGCTAGCTACAGCCTTAACATCGGCACTGCTTCCAGCCGCTCCTCGCCCATGGTTCGGTTAGTAGAACCAAGTCTTCTCGGATAAGGACTTCAAGTGGAGGTCGAGTGTATACATCTGTCTTGAACCCAGTGCATCTTTCGGAAGAGTAGGGGGTTACCCCAATGTTATGGTTTATTTCAGTCCCTGTCCTTGTGGAATGATGTGAACATGTAGATATATAAGCACCTCTTTACGGCTGCTAGGTAGTCACGGACCACGCCCATATGCAATTCAGCACAATGACGCTGCAAGTTATGGGCTATTCTCTTACCTTTACCATCTTTCTAGTTAACATATTTTAAGGCACTCTCAGTTCTGAGCTTTCCTCTCCATATAACCTCATGAAGCATTTAAAATGCAACAAGTTTCTTGCATTTATTTTTACTTGGCCTTACAACCTATCTCAATTTACCTGTTTTTAACTTCCAAATTGCTATAAACAATGTTGAGAAGAAGAATCTCTAACCTCTGACATAAATGTTTTTATGATTGTTTGACAGCGTCAGTCAACCGGATGTTGAGAAACACCCAGAGAAAAGAATGAAGGCAGCTTACACAGCCTTTGAAGAAGAAAACTTACCAATACTCAAAGCTGAAAATCCAAACTTGCGCTTATCACAATTAAAGCAGATGCTTAAAAAACAATGGCAGAAGTCACCCGACAATCCTATGAATAGATGTTTTAAGAATTACAATCAGAAGTGATAATGTTACCGAATGTAATCAGAGC
This sequence comes from Anneissia japonica, assembly GCF_011630105.1. Lineage (NCBI taxonomy): Eukaryota > Metazoa > Echinodermata > Crinoidea > Comatulida > Comatulidae > Anneissia > Anneissia japonica. Next base: position 1,462,298 of record NW_022744966.1, read on the forward strand.
TAAGTATAGGTAGTGAATCAAAATGAATGGTGCATGTATAAAGAAGAAAGCCAAGAAAACTTGTTTTGTGGGTATTCATTCATTAATCTTTATCCAGCACTATGAAATGGAATAAGAGGTGAACTTTTGTTGTAGTATCCTTATTTCTATAAAGATGTGTAGTGAATGAAGCAGACATGCAGGCTAGTAGTGTGACCTACTGCTGAACAATAAACTGCCAACAAATCAAGTTCCTTTTTTATCGCTTCTTAATTTTATTGAATTTCATGATTAACAGTAAAATGAAAATAAAATAATGAAATTGAACAATCATCAAATTAAGGTGGATAGTCAACCACCAAAATTGTTTTGCCAGTGTATATATATTTTTAAATTTCAGAAATATATATTTTATGAAAGACGATCTGGACTGAATATCTTATTATAATGTTATCACATATAATATTATCACATATAAATATATTGAACTGGAAATTATACATTCCTTCACATATGGTACTTATACTGAAATATATACATATCGATTATTATATAGTAATTACTAATATCTAATTGGATTTTTATGGAAATATCATCACACAAAGTTTCTAAATAAATACATTACAATTGAGTATAATGCTTTTACGCTGACAATGTTATCGAGGGTAAAGAAAAAACAAAATAATGATTATAAACCAATGCACGGTATTTGTCACATCTGTGTTTAAACAGTAGTCATATTTTACATTACCACTAATAAGTAATAACATTCAGACAAAATATAAAAATCTTAGTATAAGAAATTTCATTAATTAAAATGAACAGTTATTAAGAGAAATCAAATTTGCAAATGCAGAGAAAACATGAAAGCAAGATGACGACGCATTCACGCAGCCAACGAGTAATGGGCAAGATAAAATATAGTAAAGGACATGCATCACAAACATAAAGCCTATAACAGCGAGTCCGAGCAACTACTGTAGTAATATACACACAAGCTGTATTTGTCTTTTTACAAAGCTCAAAATAGCAGAGTGGTAAATTAAAGCTTCCCCTTATTGTACACATAATATAGCAGGTGGAAATAAACGATGTAAATGAGTAAGAGAGTAATGTCACAACTGTTTTTTATTTACGCATGTGGCGAAGACAAGCCAAATCCGTCGCTTCTTGCAAATTGCGTTTTGGAGATAATTACCAAAACATGCTGCAATGTCAAAATATTTGAAGTCTATTTTATTGCACTAAACTTTATACTGTATATCTATACATCATGCTATGCTCTTATTTCCCCAATTTTCACTCTTTTCAACTACCTTTTTTAACGATTTGGTGATTTGTCTCTGATTAAGAAGTGTCTCAAATATTGTTCTTTAAACAGCTGTAACTCCATAACAAAATGTTGGATACAAATGATTCTTTTACCATTTTATAACCTTTTAACCCTGTATTAATAACTAAAAAATCAATTTGTTTGCAAGGAGTAAATTCGCCTTGTCTTTTGTCACATTCAATTCAATTCAATTCACTTTATTGCTTCATAAGCCATCGAGGGCTACTATCCACTTAAACTATACATATATAGACCTACACATAAATACATTGAAAAGAAAAACATATAGTGGTAAGTAAAACAGTAATGTCCAAAACAAAATATAGATGAATTCTTATTGGAATAGAATTCAAGTAAATGTTAAAAAAAACACTTAATCATTAAAATCACTAAGAACTTTAAAAATAACCCTAAAACAGATGTCCAATTTTTTGTACATAGAGGTAGTAGTGTGCACTTCATTATCATCATCATCATCGAGCTTGCTCCTGAATTCAGTGTATTTGCCAGGGGCATGAAATAGCAACTTAGCAGCTATGTCGACATTCATCATGATTTGCTTCACAAATTATTGTCTGCTTTCTGCATCAATGGTTTAGAAAGGAAACTTGTGTAGCAAGAAAAGTTACAGAATTTTTAAAGAGACAATTTTTTTTTTTAAATTTTAATTTTACTACAAACAATGCTGCTATTAAAACGGGGAGGGTGGGGAGAAGGATGCAGAACCTGATGTAAGAATTTGTGCTCCAAATCACTAAAACATAAAATGATGATATTCTAACAATAACAAGGTGTTATTTGCATCATCAAGAATACTGAATCCAATAGCAAAAACATACCTGAGTTCTGTAATTGACTGGCCTAAGTTATTAAATCATATCTAGTCACCGAAAGCTCAAAATTGGACAAAACATAGGTCACATGTATTGAAGGCACAAGCTAATTTGGTATATCAGCAAGATGACGATTCAAGTGCTATACCTTCCGTCAATAGTACAGCATCACAGTTCGGTACTTCTTTAACAGCTATCAATATCCCTCAATTTATATACACAATATTTGGCAAGAAAGATGATAATATGATATGCAATATAAAAATAGAATAGCTTAAGCTCTGTCCATACTATCTTATATGTGACAAACAAATGTGATATGCCCATATATGGGTGTAATATGACATTACGACTAGAGTATATGTTGGCACGTCACATAAACCAAGGAGGTTAACAGACTTCTCAAGTTAGTAAAATGCATTGCAGTGTAACACCTAATAATTTGAGTGCAAAATATGGTTGCTTAACCCTCTAGATACCGTCTTCGTCTGTAGTCGAAATTGACCTCAAACCGAGAATTCCCATTTTCGACTGCAGTCGAAATTTAGTGACTAAAAAATAGGTGGTTTTCAAATCGCTCCTGTTTTTATTTTAGCTCCAATACGTCAGAAATTTTGAACATGCATGCGTGAAGCTTTTTTCTTTCGAAATCTGTGAAGAACTCACATGCGCTTATATAAAAATGTTTAGAAATATCAATTTGAAATCATTAATTTCAAAAATTTTTCGAAATGGCCGCACAAGATGTGTACACAGCTGAGGAAGCGATTGACCTGATTTTTGATTCAGACAGCGATGAAGGTGAGTTTTTAGATGTGCGAGACTTAGACGTGCCTGATAGCGATGATGACAGTGGGGCTTCAAGCAGTTCTGACGGCGGAGATGTTCTTGATGAAGATGAGCATAGGCCTAGAAATGTGAGGGTGGTCGATGCTTTTGAATGGAAAGATCGTGCTTATAGTTATGGATGGTTGGGTAAATAAATTATATAACTGTGTGGAATAGGAATGTTTTATATTTGTTTTTATTTGTTTTTTGGCTATAATTTTTTTTTTTTTTTGGTTTTTGCTGATGATTTATATGTAGCATTTTTCTGTCATTTCTATTATATTATATATATTATATTATGAAAAAAAAATTCTAAAAATATAAAATATACATCAAATGAAAGCTTATTCTATACAGAAAGTTCCCAAAAATCCACTAGAACGAAGTATACTCAAAAAACGCAAAAAACTTTGTTACACTGCACTGCAAAAGAATCCGGTATTCAAGGGTTTGCACTACAAAAGAATCCGGTATTCAAGGGTTTGCACTACAAAAGAATCCGGTATTCAAGGGTTTGCACTACAAAAGAATCCGGTATTCAAGGGTTTGCACTACAAAAGAATCCGGTATTCAGAGGTCACAGGTACAGTATTATAACAGGTGTGGAATTTTTAAAAAAAGGAACAGGATATGATTTACAGGCCACTTTTCTAATTTTTCACATAGTTCATCAATAATCTGAGTACGAGTTGTCTAAGGGCAATGTAACTGTCCTGATGTAAAAGTCTAGGTCTATGATAAATTTCCATAGTATTTTTGTATATTTCCGTACATCCGTAATTAGGCAAAATTTCCATACTAACTACGGAAGTTCCGTAGTACTTGAGAACTCTGCATAAATTTGTCACATAAAATGTTATAGTGAGGACAGAGTTTTAGGTTGGCTAAATATATGATAAAATAGTTAGCCTTGGCCCACTACTATACAGGTATACTCTAAAATATTAATAAAAACATGCCAGTTTTTGAGTGCAGTATGCCAACAGGCCTCTGTGCTTTAGACCACAGCTGCTCCTCTCCACTATAAGTTGGTAAGCCTACAAGCAAGTACAGTAAAACGTCCATTTTACGAATGTTGATTTTTCGATTTTAGGAATGATTTTTGCCCCTGATGACGACATCATTGATCAAATATTACTGTAAAAAATGTCTGACTGCGCACATTTTACAAAGTGATAATGTATTTTTTCTTTATAAAATCAAGTTTGTGGTGTTATTTATTAATAGTTTGATCTTTTCTTCCATTTCTATTATAATAATCACTATAATAATGTAATAAACCTAACCAGAACAACGAACACAAGTATTGTCGGATTGAGCGCACATATTTATGATGACGATCGAACAAGAGTGTTGGGGGTCAGCACATAACTTATTGACATAGCGAATGTCAAATATTGCGAAATGCATGTAAAAAACACAATTTGGAAATTTAACAACAACTGGAAGAACACGATAGAAAGGTCCATAAAACATACAGATGTTTGAATAAGAGTTAAAATAATATTTTGTTAGCTGCAGCACTGTCGGTTCATGCTAGGCCTGGCCTCTGTTAGCATATCGGCGCTCACTAGCAGGGATAGTTACTCCTAGGTATTTACACCTGATCTAGTTTAAAAATATTTCAATTTACGAAAAATTTACGTAAAATGTCGTACTGTAGTTGTACTAAAGAATCTGTCCAGTGTTCATCAACCATAGTATGCATATAAAAAGATACCAACAGCTAATAGAACGACAAGTACAGAGTTCAAGATTAGTTTGTGCCTCGGATCTTGATCCAGGAAATCGGTGGCTGTTTCTTTATTGGGTTCTTCTACTTCCACTTCATCCGTTATACCACAAAACCATTTCACAAACCTCAATATGTTTGTCTTTGCAGTTTCCTCAGTTGTCATGTCAGTTGGATCTGCAATCACTAAAGCATTATATAAATACTGTCAATATTTCATTTAGGGGTAAAGTTCAAAAGTTCACAGGTTATAGAGCAGGGGGAAATGTAAAGAACCTTTACTTTACGTGTTAACTTAAATCGAAAGTGGGTTGTGAAATTATGTTGGTAGTACCAACAGTCTCCTACCAAAAATACTGTAATTGACTTACTGTATGTAAGTCTAAACTTTTAATTTCAGTTTGGTAATTTATGAAAAACTTTGACATATTGAACAATGTAGGCCTATACCGAGAAAATGCGGTCACCGACCTACCTGAACCAATAGACAAAAAAGGGTAGGAAAAAAATTGTATTTCTTATTTTAGCAAATAGTTTTGCCAAAAAATCCAAATGGAAGAGAAAATAAAAATAAAATTTTATTGGTGAATGGAAACAGTGTAGTAATGGGATGGTTAAATGCTCTAAATTTATATCTTAGCAGCGGCAGCTATTCAAATTTTTTTTTTTTTTTTTTTTAAATTTAATTTTTTTTTTTTTTTTTTTTTTTTGAAATTTAATTTTTTTTTGTGGCAGTGGGTGTGCTACCTGGCCAAATAAAATGTTATTTTTTATTTGAAATCATCATTATAGGTGAGTATACAAGGTATAAAAAAAGGTCTCGTCTAACTTTAGCAATACTAAGTCAATTCCAGTACGACTCATCATTTTAAAGCTTACAATTGTTTATTCCATGAAATATCTGAATATTAATATATTGAAATTGAATTAATACATTGAAATATATTAAAATGTCAATTCTGTTATTTTTTCCATAGATGCTGGTTTTGGGATGGCATGCCCCAATTAGTTACAAAAAGAATACAGATACAGAACAAAACCAACATTTCATGGGATAAAAGTCCATATATACAAGTGCAATAAAATATTGATCATTGCCAGAATAGTAATCTACTAATCAACAAGATGTGTGTATGTCATTTCTAATATTTAAAAAATCAAAGGGTTTTACCATTATTAATTGTATGACTTTGGTTCTTTTGCAATTTATTTTATTGTGTAAAAAATGTGTATTTGAAAGAATTTGTTAAAGGTGAGTGGTGGATTAAATACAAATTCACCAAAGGATCCCAAAACTGGTGTAGGGGACAGTTAATTAAGAACATAGCATAAAGCAGTGACAGGTGTAAAGTTAATACCTAATTCAGGTGTCATCTGCGTACTTATTTCTTCAGACTCAGTACTGGATATAATGCTTAACCCATAGCTTACAATCTCTGTATCTTGATTGTCCATCAGAGGTGATATATCACTCCTACTTGGGTCATCATATCTGGTCCACCATGTCAGTCTGTGTAACTTAAGTAAGAAAAAAGAATACTGCTTAAGTATATAATCTTGGAGTGGTCCTTGTATTCAATGAGAAACATCAAAATATTAAATATTGTCAGTTATATGAGGTATCAGTGTTATATTTAAATAAGTGGCATAATTTCAATCAGGTGACAAATTTATTCCATTATGTTAAGCCAGGCACTCATTGCGCATGGCGGTCGTCCGCCGACGCGATTCTATGAAGAATGCAAAGCGACAACGCGCGCACACCGGCTCGTTTTTATTGACGATCCGTTCAGACTGGTACCGACATTTAAACCAAAATTTAACTCACAAGTTTTTCTTTAATGATAAATTAAATGATAAATTACTACTACAGTAGTAAACTAGTCAAAATGGGGTTCAGCCGGACCCCCGAAACCCCCTGGTTACAGGTCTCTGTGACATCATCTTTCCATCAGTAACATCTATACACCTAGCAAGTTTTTTTAAATTCCACATTCAGTGTACAAGTCCTTTACAGTTCTATACCCCACTGGTCTTGTGAAGTCTAACTAGTGTTTGACATGTTAATGAAGACTTATGAGCCATTAAACACTTGAAGGCTGCTTTACAGTGGAACAGGTACTACTTTCAGTGACCTTGCATGTTGGTAATAGAACTTTATCACTTAACTGTCATTGATTGTTTACACAGTGTAATTAAGGTCACACATTGTGCAAAAAAAAAAAAGAGATGTACACCTCATGACATTAGACTGCGCAATCACAGTTCTCTGTAACGACAAGAAATTATGTATTAAAAAAAAAATTATTTGGGCTTTGCTACAGTGTCTCTGCAGTTTGGTTTAATTATCACCTTATATAACTATATATATTTTTCAAATTGAAACCTTACTTTATCTTTGTTCATTGGTGTTGTAAAAAAACTCAGCCCAACCTGCACCAGTAACGCCACCACCAGTACAATGGCTCCAATGTAGAAGTAGTGGATCTCAACTATCTCAGGCCGAGTGTCTGGTTCACCACAAGCTGGCTCAGGGTACACCAGCTCTAGGACCACACGAATTACAGAAATAGTGTTGCTGGCTATAAGCGCATAGAATGCCCCCTATACAACAAAGTTTAATAGTCAATCAAATCCATCAATAACAAAGTCATAAAAATTAATTCTCCTAATGATGGTCAGAGCAATCTCAATCGCCAGTGGTTTTTACCTCAAAAACCATATTTTTACACATAGTGTATTCACAGATTTATGATTATAATTGATTGAGAATATTTCAAATCTATCAATCAATTAATCAACACTATTATGATCATGTTTTATATGGAAGGTATGGCACATAAAAAAACTAGTGTAAATGAACTATTTTCACATGGAATTTGAAAAAAAGTTCAAGTCAGTGATGTCATTAGATGTTTAGTTAAGACTTACCGTTTCAGATGCCCGCTCCCAGAAGATACCTAGGCAGAATATAACCGTTAATGGAGGCTGGATGTATATTGATATTTTTTGTATGTAGTAAAATAATTCTCCATTGCTTGATGATGCCACAACAGGAATGAGTAAGATGCTGATTCCAACCATCACAACTACAGAAATTCTGATATAAGAAAATTTGTGCAAAATTTAAAAAAAATTAATCAGGCACGCACTTAAAGTTTAAATCAACAACAAAAAAACTCATTTATTAAAATCTGAAATAAAGTAATGATTAAATATATTTAAAAAATCATAATCACTTCTTAAGTACAGTACTCCCTTAAGTGTAGACCCCACCATCCATCATATATTCATGTTTAAGTTATACAGTATCGACCATGGACAGTACACTATTTTGGACGCAGTGCCCGAGGGCATGCTGTATTGCACAGACCATTGGCACTGCAGACTTTGGATTGGATTGGATTTATTCGGTGTAAACACCAAGAATAGCCCACGAAAATTCTAGAAGAAGACTTATTTCCAGTGGGGTCCTTCTGTTGGTGATTGGGCAGTACACCAGGAGACAATCCCCTACTCTTTTCCGAAGAGGGTACTGCGTTCTTTAACGTGCACATGGGCCATAATGCACACAGGACCAACGGCTTAAACATCTCATCCAAAAAAATGTGCGCTATTGTAACTTGTATTTCAGCCCTCTAGCTGAAACACAAGGAGAGGCAGTGATGGGAATTGAACCGGGGACCTAGAGATCTCCACGGTTCAGTGCACACACAGCGGCTACCACCAGATTAGCCGACTGAGCTAAGCTGCTCAGGGCTAACTGCATTGCATTGAGAATGCAGCCACCTTAAATACGTCATTATTCTGAATTTAATACCATAACCTAGAGGGAAACGCAGTGGAAGAAAACTACGTAGACCAACATCATCAAGAATAACGATTAGACAAGGTAAAACTAGGCATCATAAATCTGGCTTTGTTAGACCCCAAGTTAGAACACTTAGAACACTTAATATAAAGAGGAATTCAAGTAATGATCAACCAAGGAAAAGTAATCCATCATTTTTACCAACTTTTCTGTATACCAATGCAAGATCAATTAATAAAAAACTTGACGAATTGGAAAATGCTGGAGCTAGGGAAAAATCTGATTTAATTGTTATCACTGAATCATGGGTGGCGCCATCTACAGCTCCTGAACAATATGAATTAGACTCATTCTACACCTTTAATAAATGTAGGCAGCACAAGAAAGGCGGCGGTGTGTTGATATATGTCAAACACCAACTAAAAGCCATTGTCATTGACAAAATGTCAATGTGCCACCCGAGTTGGAAGTAATTTGGCTTCTGATAACACATCCAAAGTTTCCAAGATCAGCACCTTACAATGTCTTGCAGGTATATACATTACTGAAGTTAACCAACGCGAGTTGCTTATTGAACATCTAATGTTGGGAATTGATTATATTAGGACATATAAACCACAAGCCGCAATCATGTTATTTGGAGACTTCAACAGAACGAACATTGAACCTTTGTGTCTAGATGGTCTCAAACAAATTATTCACTTGCCCACTCGGGGTGATGCAATCTTAGATCTTTGTCTAACTAATGTTCCTGAATTGTTTTATAAACCAAAGTTATTGTCTCCTATAGGTCGTAGCGACCACGCTTTAATTGTTGTTAACCCCAAAATTAGGAAACCTAACAATCGTATAGTAGTTAAAACCTTTCAAAGTATGCCTGAATCTAAAATTAATCTGTTCGGAAAGTGGGTCCAATCAGAAAGTTGGGATAATGTTCTTAATACCTCAAATGTCCAGGCTAAGACTGATGCTTTTAATGAAGCCATGAATTATAATATTAATAAGTTTTTCCCTCATAAAAAATAAAAACACATAAAGATTCTAAACCATGGATGACTAGTAAAGTACAAAACTTAATCACTCAAAAAAGCCTATAAGAAAGGAGATGAAAAACTAAGAAGAAAACTTAGAAATATTAAGGAGATACTGAAATGCAAAAAAAGCATTTAATGAAAATAGAGTTAGATACTTACAGAAAACAGATCTTGGTGAGTGGCACAGGCAGGAGAAATTCCTTGCTAATATGGGAAAAAATGATCCTACTATCCAGGTCCCAGGTGTAAACCTGGATGATTATATGACAGTTGCAAACTGTATTAATAAACATCTTGCAGCCAACTCTCAGCAGCAAGAACCAATCAATCTGCAAGAATTACCATCATATCTTCCAAGCCCTGTGCCACCCCCAAGTTTCCAACCTTGTGAAATATATCATGATCTTGGGAGGATTCGTGTTTCAAAGGTGGGAGGACCTGATAATATACCAAGGAGTGTGCCTATGAACTTAGCTTTCCGATTACCAATATAATCAATGCATCTTTACAATAGGGTATTGTTCCAATACAATGGAAAAATGCTAACATTGTCCAGCTTCCAAAACAGAATTCTCCGATGATCAATAAACTTTGGCCTATCTCGCTAACGCCCACTTTAGCTAAGATTGCTGAGAGAAGGGTTTCCCATTTCATTATCCAATCTATAAAACCGCATATTGATAAGCGCCAATTTGGTATTCAGAAAGGAATATCCACCACTCATTGCCTGATAAAGGTGTACAATAAACTAATTTCAAATGCTGAGATTCCTAAATCAATTAGTACACTAGCTCTAACAGATTTTACAAAGGCTTTTGACCTTATTGATTATAGAATTGCATTTAATTGTCTCAAAGAAATGGACGTTTCCCCTTCTATCTTGCAATGGGTCGTGGCTTTCCTTTCGGCTAGAAATCAAAGGGTTAAGTACAAGAACAAACTTTCTGAATGGGAAACCTTTACTGGTGGAGTCCCTCAAGGTACAATCCTTGTGCCCATAATTTTTTTGTGTGTAATTAATAGTGCCCTTACAGATGATATTTTAGGACCTAATTCTGGGATCCAGGCTTGGAAGTATGTCGATGACCTAATGCTTGGAGAGAGGAGAATTTTAAGCCAACCAAGTTTGATTCAGAAGGGACTAAATTCTTTTCAAGAGTGGTCATTGACCAATAAATTGAAACTTAATCCCTCCAAGTGTCAAGCCATGCAAATTTATTATGGTAAGAGAATGCTTCCAGACCTGGATCTTCACATAGCTGATCATAAATTAACATCT
>NW_022744966.1:1473317-1491914 GCF_011630105.1 Anneissia japonica
TATTATAATACACACACACACACAAATATATAAATGATAGAAACTGAGTTTGTTCATTTTAAGCCACTTTTGAACATTTTTCAGCTCCTGATTAATTACCTCACAATATTATTAATGTCAGGAGATGTAGGTATCATCTGCATACATAATAATATTTACATTTGTAATACTCTCTGAAAGGTCATTTACATATAGTAGGAAAAGTAAGGCTCCAAGAATGGAGCCCTGTGGAATTCCACAAATATTATTACAAACACTTGACATTACACCATTCATATTTTAACATGACACCTGTCCTTAAGATAATCTTTCAACCAATTAATAACAGCTTTACTAAATGAAAAATTTTTCAATTAAAATATGATTTACCGTGTCAAATGCCTTTTTAAGGTCTAACATGACTAAACCCAGATATTGTCCAGAGTCAATAGTGTCAATCCAATTCTCTGTAATTTTAAGCAGTGCATAGCATGTAGAAAAATTTGGACAGAAACCTGACTGCTGATCATAATGAAAACCATTTGAGTTAAGAAAGGGATAAATTTGGTCAAAAACAACCTTTTCAAGTATTTTAGAAAGTACTGGCAAGACAGAAATTGGCCTATAATTATTGGGCTCATTTCTTTTCCATTTTTAAAACTGGGCAAATTCTTGCCTTTTTCCATTTAGATGGGAAGGTGTTAGTAGAAAGTGACATATTTACAAGGTAAGTAATTGGATATGCAATTTCGTTGATTGCCATTTTAATAAGTTTGGCAGAAATTTCATCTGTTCCAGTTGCTTTGTTATCAGACAACTTAGATAAAAGTTCATAAATATATTCATAATTTACAAGAGTGAAATTAAAACAAGGTATATTAGTATTTGACTTTAAATTTATCGTAATATCATCTTCACATCTTGGAATTTTCTCAGCTAATTTTGGACTAACAAGTGCAATATATTCATTAAGAGTGGCTGCAATTTCATTAGGATTTGAAGTATTACCATCTTTACCATTTAAACTTTTGATGTGGGTGTTTTTACATTTATTTGGAACAATAAATCTCATATTAGCCCAAAGCTTTTGCATATCTTTGGTTTTTAATTGGTAAGATATATAATTTCTTTTGTCAAGCTTGATTTTTGCATTACATTTGTTTTTCAAAGTACGACATTCACCCCACTGAATATAAGTGGTGTTTTCTTTGCAAGCTTTCCTTTTTAATGTACAGTATCTCTTTTTCTCAAAGTTAATCAATTCATTACTCATCCATGGGCTATTCTTGTTTCTTATTTGTTTCTTTTTTATAGGTGCATGTTTATTAATAACATCAAGAAATTTATCCTCAAAGGCGTTAAGTGCATCATTAACATTGTCAAAATTTGTGATTTCATACCAATTAACACTAATCAAGTTTGAATTGCAATTCATCAAGTTTGCCATAATTTCTACATTTTTTTATTTTGTGTTTATAAAGTTGTTTTTGTTCTTTACCAATAATTACATAAATAATATTGTGATCACTAAGACCTGTATAAAGTACTCCTGAATCACTAATATTTTCAGGAAAAGATACATAAATATGATCAATAAGTGTTGATGTAGATTTTGTAGTTTTAGTTGGCTGAGTAATAATTTGTTTAATAGTTAGTCTCTATAATATGTTCATTTTATGATGATACTACACTGCTTTTTCGTTCACTTGATACTGTTTCTCTCCAAAAAGACTTAGACATTATCTTAAACAATACCACAAAATGGTTTTGAACAATAATTTTAAAATAAATATTAATAAAACTAAGTTTTTGCTTTTTGGTATGCCTATAAAACTAGATAGATTTATGTCACTTTAATATACTTACCGTCCAATAAGAACTTTTTCTTTTTGTGTAGAATTTGGTCTAAATTTCTGCCAGATATCCAGAGTTAAAATAGTGCTTGAACAGTTAAAAATTGATGTGAGGGAACTGACAAGAGCAGACAACATAACAGCAAGCATAAGTCCTGTTAAACCTATAATCACAAAAATAAACAATAATCTAAACAAACATACAATAAATCATCAATTAATAATAATAAACACTTAATTACAGGTTGGAAAATAATTCATCAACACTGAAAAATATAACTAGTAAAATGTTTAAATTTTATTTAGATTTGTAAATAATAGCAGCAGCATAATGATAACAATAACATCAATAATAATAATAATAATAATAACAATAATGATGATAAATTTTAAAAGTATGTCTGTGGATGGGAGTTATATAGTCTAGTATTCACGAGTACCTGAGGGGAGAAGTTTTACAACCATCGTAGGGTACGCAATATTTGAGCATGACACTGTACTTTGACACACTTCATAACAAACATCAGGGTCAACACAAGCAACTATATCTGGATAAAAAAAAAAACCCATGCATGAATTTAAAATAGCAAAAACATCAAGAAAACTGTTTAAATCAATGTTATGTGCAGACATTTACACGACATCGCATGATGGTAAATAGTTTTCTGTTCGTTCTGAAAGTTGGACAGTCTAGATAAATTCCCACTAAAATCATACAAAAATTGTGACAGGGACTTTGTCTACTAATTTCACCTCAGTTATTTCCCACACTTATGCTACCAAGTCCTCCCAAATATACCCTATATATGCTGCAACTCCCCATATTTCCCAAACTTGGCTATCAAGTCCTTGAAAATATACCTCGTAAATGCCGCATCTCCCCATATAGAAATATTTAAGAGTGAGCCCCCTCAGATAAGTAGTAATAATATGTGTGATGCCACAGAATGAATATAAGCAGCACCCCATAAACATGCACACAAATGTTTTCTGAATACCTCAGGAGCTTTACAGGGCTCTGCGATGTCATTTTCATACATGAATATTCAATGGGACGCATGCTAATTGTACACTGATAGGCATTCACATAGATCCAAATTAGCAGGGGATGCTAAAATCTCAAGCATGAAACATTTTGTTCTCACATAAATTGGGCATAAACTTTGTTTTTTTAAAATATATTATTACAGAATCCATGACAACATAACAAAATGTACACCTGGAAACAATATCCTGCTGATCATTCCGGGCATGACGATGATAAACATGGGAAGAATCTTGAGGTAACCAGCAAACAGTGTACCACCTTGAGCATTGGAAAGATTCTTAGCAGAGAGGGCACGTTGAACAATCACCTGAAAACATTTTTTTAAATCAAGAGGTTTTTCAATTAAGAATAAGAAAAGATATTAATTAATTTTAATAGAACTTAACTAAATTCATAAACACAAATTTCTATAATATTTTATAATACAACAACAGAATTTTGCTTTTGCAGAAAATTTCCTATTAGTTATAATAAATATATATACCAAATTCTTGAATATTAGGCCTAAATATGTAAAATGTCATCTTTTAAAGTTGACCCCTGACTCCTTTGGTGTCGGATGCTGATTGGTCACTTGAATCAGGGAGCATTCTGGATTACATCGAAAGCAGCTAAGCAGTGCAAGGATTGCAATGAAAATGCTGTAGATTGGAGTATGTAGAGGCAGATTACTACAGTATGCACTATATAATTTGGAGCATTATTATTATAATTATTACCTTTTTTATTGTACTCCATAATTCTATATTATACTATTTCTGTATACAATCTTTGTTGTTTATTTATTAATTTGATATTGTTCTTCCTCCAGCTGTTGCTTATAATAATAATAATAATTTTACTCTTTATTTGCTAATTTTAAAAATATAACTTAAGCTACCTGATCCATTGCCCAGTATTGTAAAGATGCAGGAAGGGAACCAATGAAAAACCCAAGCCATGGCATATCCGAATTCCAGGGATCCCTGAAGATATGGAAGTAGTCATCACGGGGAAGACCGCACGTGTCGTTCCCGTATAATGTTTCATTTGGTACAGCTCTTGCGTACCGAGGCTCTAGGTTCTTATATCCACCGATTTCGTTAAAACCTTTAAAAATAATCAATAATTGTAATATATGCAATGTCATAAATTTATTTTGTAATTAGATAAAATTATATAAAATTCCTTTGGTATTATTGCCAGATTCAAGATAAAATTATGAATACTGAATATATCGTTTAATTAAAGGTACTATATACTTACTAATTACTGCCAACACAATTGCTCCTATTACCATGATAAAGGCTTGTAAAGTGTCGGTATAAATAACAGCTGCCAGCCCACCTGTACAAAATAAAGACATTATTTACGTAGTATAATTTGAACACAATATTATTATCAATGATACCAGATTTATTTAAATGATTCTGATTGATTTAAACATTATGCGCCTATATGTCTAACTATAATTATTAAGTAAGATATACTCTGTCTGTCTGTTTTGAGCTAATAAAGTAAAAGTCAATATCGGAGTAAATTACCAAGTAATTTGTATTAATTAAGTGTATAGCTTATACTGTAACTGGAAATTAGACAGATTATAAGATTATATATACATTATAATTCACTGAACTGAATTTATTGTGAGTAGCCTTAGACATGTTCTTGCCATATTTAATGATAACCGGCTTACCAGCAACTGTGAAAATTGAAATTACAAGTAGAAGGATTCCAACAGATGCATAGATATTCCAACCAAATGCAACCTTAATGAACAAGGCACCAGAGTACAGATCAACCTAGTGAAAAAAAAAAAAACTAAATCATACAACAACCACCCCACAAAATTAGAATACTGCTAATTTTAGTTCATACAAAGTTAATGGTATGAAGACAATACCTTAACTAGAAATGCTTTTTTTACGCTACACAGTAAAAGCATTGCCTCCCCACGTTGTGATTTTTCTCTGAGAATTGATGAGTAATAGTTTGAAACCAATCAATCTTACCAAACTTTAGTTGTCGTGGTAACAAACAATTTTCTACACTGGTGACAACACAATGACAACAACATGAAGAATATTACAATTTCAACTAAATTAGAAGTTTTTGTGGGAATTATGATGGTTTAGCAAAAAATTTCCTCATTAGTGAAATATTACTTATGCAAAGCATAATCACACACGTACCAAAAACAATAGGCGTCTGTCTTCTTATTACAATCTTCATTCCATGAAGTTTGAAACCAATCAGACTTACCAAACTTTAGTTATAGTGCAAATTTCTTGATCAATGAAATATTAATTATGCAAATGAGCAACCAGCATATTCACACACAGACTTACCAAAATTTAGTTATCGTGGTAACAAACAATTTACACAACAACATTGACAACAATGACAATGACAATGACAACAGCATGAAGAAGACAAAAACAATAGCCTCCCAGGAGCTTCGCTCCTTTGGGGAGGCTAATCAGACCTTGAACCTATGAGATGGCCAAATGTCATTTTTCAAATGACGGCAAAAAAAAAAAATTTTTCTTTATGAACCTACTACTGTAATCGCAAAAAGAACTGTGCATGCATCTGGACAGTAAATTTGCACAAACATTTTGTCCTTACTCCAATTGGTATATGATGATGATAATGACTACTATACATTATCATTACCAATATCATGAATTAATAGTATTCAATTTCTATATACTTCGTTGGAAAATTGGTAGTTAGGAGAAATTGCCTTTCTGTACATTTGTCTCCCAATATACAACTATAGCAATTGCTTATTATTAATTAAAAATGTATTAGTGTATCATAATTGATAAGAGAGCATACCGATATTTTAGTGAGAATGTACCACAGCAAGCTTAAAACAGCAACATACATCTGAATCCTGTTACTGCCGTACCGTCGACGCAAGTACTCTGGCATTGTGTATACACCTGCAGCAAGGTACACAGGTAAGAATATCCACCCAAGGCACTGAAGCAGGAATAATGCCTATAAAAACACAAATCAAATTTAATAAGAATAATGAAAAAACAAAAACATTACCTAAAAGAATAAAGACAGGCACATTTACAATGAGTACCATGGAAACCAAAATATAACGGCAGCTGCCCCACCCCTTCTAACCAACCCTTCTTTCTTTCTCGCTTTCTATTTATTTAGAGCTGAGCAGTTGGCTGAGAACTATTGTTGATGCTTCAACCCCTGGCAAGCATCAGGTTTTAATTGGAGTCTGATTGCTTGGCTCCTCGAATAACCCTCATATTGAGAGTTAGGCAGGTTAAGGAGAGTTAAGCAGGCTATATGTTGTAGTTAAGCGGGCTATGTTGTAGTTAAGCGGGCTATATGTTGTAGTTAGGCAGGTTAAGGAGAGTTAAGCGGGCTATATGTTGTAGTTAAGCGGGCTATGTTGTAGTTAAGCGGGCTATATGTTGTAGTTAGGCAGGTTAAGTAGAGTAAAGGGGGCTATTTGTTGAAGTTAGGCAGGTTAAGGAGAGTTGAGCGGGCTATATGTTGTAGTTAGGCAGGTTAAGGAGAGTTAAGCGGGCTATATGTTGTAGTTAAGGAGAGTTAAGCGGGCTATATGTTGTATTTAAGCCGGGTCGCACTGCACTGCAGCTGCCACGGGCCCCTAGGGGCCCAGCCCAAATTTCCGATTTCTGGGGACCAATAAAGAATTATTATTTTGACTACTGAAAACAAAAACACAGCAACAGATTTCCCCACTCCCTTTTTTATCACACAAGGGAACTAAAACCCATCAAAACTTTTGGCCAATCTCAGAAAGTAGAACACATTAACTGTTAGCCACACCCACCCCAACTTACTGTAGACTTACATTGAGTTCAAATGCTGCAACTGCTATGCCACTAGCTGCCCCTGACCCAGCAAGACCAATGAAATGTTCACTTCCAATATTACTAGCAAACAAGGATGCACCAACCTGTAGAATTAAATAACGTAAATTGTAAGTCAGTCGTGGCTTTATCATTATTTCCGCATAATTTTGCTATCCTCGAGTTGGCACTTATTTGATACAGTGCGTAAGGATTTTTGCAGGTTGTTTGCAAAAAAGCTCACACAAAACTTTTGTTTACACCGCGAAGAAATTCTTATGCTAGTCCCAGGCAATTAACACACACAACAAACCAACAAATATTGCAGAGGCATTTATCTTATTATTATTTGTTTTACTACAATGTCCTAATAAAAAACACAGAATTTAGCTTCTCTTTGTGTTTTTAGAATGTGCATTTTCAAATACTGTATACTCGTGTATAAGGCGACCCACGTATAAGACGACCCCCAAGTTTAAGACGATTTTTGTATGTCAGGCGTATAATACGACCCCCCCCCCTTCGTTTTATCGTCGGAATTCCTACTTTTTTCCTCCTTTTATGGTCTCGATACTACATCTAGCTGGCTAAAAATGGAGCCAAATGCAAAGCTAATCTTCCAAAATAATACCATTTTATGAGTTTTTAAATGTTTATCAATACTCTATCTTATTTCCCCATATTTAAAATTGCATTCATTCATACTAAAATTTAGTAGCTTCACTGCAGTAGTAAATTACGGACGATTCGCACACAAGATGAAAATGATTTAATATGTTGTGCTTATATTTTAAGCCTCGTCTTATACGCGAGTATATATGGTACTTTAAATATTTTGGTTTGCAACTTATCTCATGATTCAATGTTCTTTCTTCAACAATTTTTTCTCCATTTTTTTTTTTTTTTTTTTCTTGGTGGGAGGGGGAGGGGGAAATAAGTAATAAATACATAATTAGTGCATACTCACCGGTAACCAGAACATGGACTTTCCAGCCAGAAAGTAGTCTTTCGTTGTAGCCCTTGTTGAGTGGAATAGGGACTGCAAAAAACCACACATCATCAAAATCATTAAACCAATGAGAATAAAATAAAAGGGTAACATCGATTCCTATAGTCTTACTTTTGCTTTAATTGCTCCGTTTTTAACATTTTGTATCCAACCCCAAAAATGACAAACTCTTCAACAAAATTTGTGACTGTAAAGTAAATTATTGATGAAATAAATATCAGTGGCATTTTGGGCATACTGTGAATAAAAACAACCCTTTGAGAGCATTCTTGGCACAGAGACTATGATAAATAAACACCGGGTGTCCATTGGCTTAACTTGAGTGCACTAATTTATCGTTTCCTAATACCGTATTATAAAACGCCCCAGGGCGTTTATTGTTTAGGAGGGTTTTGAGGAGGCGTTTATTTGAGGAAGGCGTTTACTTGATGGAGGTGATTTGTTTGTATTTTTTTTTTTTTGGTGTAAAATGGATATAAAGGCATACTCAAATAAGTGCCAGAGATGTACCTATGGTGGGCAGGGCCACACAGCCTTGAAGTTTTCCACCCAATCTAAAACTAATTTCATGGTCCTCCACCCACCCTTATCAACCCACTTCTCAATCCTTAAAATTCCCTCTTATTATTTAGCAAGTTCACAAATCACCCACCCATAGTTTTCTACAGCTACAACCCTGAAGTGCCCCATAATTTCACTGTAAATGTGGAACTTCTTATCAAGTGTGTTCATGAGTTCATACTCTGTACAGCCATGTAGATTTAGGTATAAAAACTTGTGTATAGTAGTGAAAAGATTAGTGGGAAGATGGCTGTTATGTGAACTACAACACTTCCTGTCATTACCATTATTTTGGCTCTAGAAATTTGCTGACGATGAAGGGGGGGGGGGGGTCGCCCATATCCAATATCAGGGTCCGAACCAAGGGGCTCACTAGAGCTTCGGTCAATAAAAATTCCTGGTAGCTGGGTTTATGAGTTTTTATTGCATATATGCCTCAAAATTCTGCTTTGCCCACAATATTAGGGATTGGCGTTATTTGGAGGCAATTAGGGGCTCCAGGGCAGTCTGACTGGAAATTCCCCTTGTTCTTTGCTGGCACGTACTGACACAACAAAAATGACATTGTGATTAGAACTTTTTTGATGATTTTAACAAAATCCTATGTATTTCCGTATTAATTGTAGATTATAGCTGTTAATAATTTGTAATTAAGTCTCTTTTCAATATCATTAATCTGTAACTTGTTGATTTTTATATTTTAATTCTGTATTACGTAAAAGAGGACCATAAAACAGGTTGTAACACCCTCCTGATATTTCATCCTGTTTAAATATGTTCAATAATTAATAAAACAAAAATATGAGATACACTTGTAACTAAAATATTTTGCCTACCAATGAAGTGCACCTCAGACATCACTGCAAATCAAAATAACTAAGAAAAGTAATTCCATTCATAGAAGAAGCCTTTTGATGGAGAAAGTGTAGGCCTACCTATTAGCAAAGGTTTTGCCCAGATCGAAACTAACTCCGGCTATATAAAATTGATTATAAGATTAAAAAATATTAATCTTATCATTGTTGTAGTGGTAGATACTGTGCACACGTTTAAATTATTGTTATTTATTTGTTACGGTATGTCATTATACAGTATTTATAATTAAACTTAATGTATTATTTAGGTATGAATTACTATATCCATGTAAAATTAATCTTATCAATTAAACATTGTATATTTTAAATAATATAGTAGGCATAGCCGAGGTCTAGCCTAGGCTAGGTCTAAACGAGTGATTATATCATGTGAGCGTATAACATTATGGAAAATATGAATAAAACGTAAAATTGTGAAAGAATAAAGGAAGAAGGAAGAAAAGGAAAGAGATTTGGAGTGGCTGAAATTATTTCCGAAAAAATATACAATTGTAGTCAATATGCTATTATTGCATTACGCTTTTGTAAACAATTTTGGGCACTAATCATCAGAGGTCTCGGTGCCACAGCCTACACTTTTCATATGTAGTCATCTAAGTTGGTAAAACGACAATGTCGAAAAATAGGCCTTCTTTTATTTGATTATGATCTCGAAAATAACTTGTTGTTGTTTCTCTTTGCAAAATTCAAGGAAAAATACTAGGATATGTTGTTGTTTTATTATCGTTTTTTCCACAGAAATTAAGTAACAAACAGCATACTATAGACCTAGATGTAATCGAAACTAATACGAGTACCGTAACTAATCTTAATTAGGCCTACATTTACATTTTGATATTTAGAGGCCTAGGCTTATTTGATAGTTAATTAATTAATTAATTTTTGCTGGTCGTCACACAGGCCTATCATTTATTTCGCTAAAATAACAGGAGCCACTTAAGGGTCTGGCAGGATTGCCTCATTGAAGAATACTTCAGGGGGGGGGGCTCTCCGTCTAATCATTCTTTAATTAATCATTGTCTATCGACAATGATTAATTAAAGAACTGCTTAAAAATGGTAAATTATTACAGTATATATAATATGAAATTGGATATAAAAAGTAATGAAATCATTAAAAAAAATATTTATAAATATAGTTAGGGCATGAAATTCAACTGCTAAAAAGATTAAATTAAATATTACAGGAGGCTGTTAATTCATGAATTACACTATACGATATTATAAGAAAGTAGTAAGTATTTATTTGGAAATTACACCTTTATATCGGTGGCACACAAAAAGGGGGTGCATCCACAATGTACATCTTCAGTGGCGGATCCAGGTGGGGGTTCAGGGGGTTCGGACGAACCCCCTCTGTGAAGAAACGTAACAAAATACTACTATAATGGGTCCTGACTTACAAAATTCATGCTAACTAGACGCGGATCCAGATCTTCGCCCACTTCACCCAGGCGAAGTTCAGGGTGAGAATTCAAAATGAAATGTTGACCAATTTTTCCAACAATCATACTTTACTTTCCTTGACACTTATTTTGAACATTACCATTAGGAAAATGTTTAAATCCACACTATCATATATAACCTTACACTTTTAAACTGATTGTACAGGCCCTACAAGAGAGAGAGAGGTACATTTCCAATACATTATGGTCTTCCACTATAACGCATGATACGGTGCATGCAAACGTTATGTAACCACTAATAATACTTAGGTCCAGTGGAGGTATGGACAGTACAGTCAGTGCACAGCACTGGGGCCCGGGGCTATTGGGGGCTCGTTCAATAGGTCTAATGATTTAAAAATATAACTTTAAAAAATCCTATTTAAACTTTAAAGGGACCCTTCAATAATAATAGGTTTTAGATGATATATATTATTATATTCATTACAATTTACCTATTACCTATTTCCCAAACGCTGCAAGTAAAAAAACAACAACAAAACAAGCGCTTACGTATACGATGCACTTTTTTTGAAATCACATTTCTAAAGCAATAAAATATTGTCACGCACATTTGTGTTTGTGGTATTAAAGTTGATTGAACTATTATTGTATACGTTTTTAAACACTTCAGATCATCATAACATCATGAATACATTTTAGATTCAATTCACTTCAAGTAGGTCGATGACTGTTCTATTATTGAATGGTAAATGTTATTTTCGTGACGATAGACAATACCTGGATTTGCGTCAGGAGAATCAATTAGGGGGTCTATATGTATTTTGCCCAACCTGTCGTGAAAATATATTGAATACTCAGTGCGTGATTCACTATTATACTTTTTTAAATCACATTTCTAAAGCAATAAAATATCGCCACGCACATTTGTATTTGTGGTATTTTAAAGTTGGTTCAACTATTGTGTACCTGGATTTGTGTTAGGGGGCTTTTATGTGCCATTTTGCCCAATCTGTCGTGAACATGTACTTAATATTCCATGAGTGTGAAAACACTTGCAAAATGGAGAGTGTAGACTATCACTTCAGCCCCACCATGGTTGGGTTTGAGGTAAGAACATTTATGATTATGTCACCTCTAGTTGGTCGGAAATGGCACTCTCAGACTGAATTTGAATATAATTTTTACTTTTCTCTTCCTCTAGTATTTCGAAAAAAAAATAGGGATGGTGGGCCGGCTGGGCCCCTTTGAATCTGCCACTGAAATACTCATCATAAAAAGTTTTGTAAAATTATCCTTTTTGTCATAATTATGCCCGCTGATATATTCGTGCAAACTAACATTCATAAAAATAATGATTTATTATCTACTGATTAGCTTGTAACGCATTCAAAATTCGAACTATAAAAAACTAATAAGATACACTTAAAACAGTCATTAATTTAGTCTTTTGCATATACAGTACTTTTAAAATCAATCAAGATGTTTTTGCTTTTCTCCTCTTTTTAATTTCACTTTTGTGTATGTAATATTTCGACTAAACTATTGTGAATGGAAATAATACCGTCTAATTTACGATCAAACAGGACTAGGTAGATAGGGAGCACACAAAACATTAGTTAGCATTTTGATTTCACAAACATAAAGGTGTTTTACTTAATTTATCATTATTAGTGGTGTCTCCAGGAAAGCAAATTAGAGGGGGGAACAGGGAGGGACTTGCACGTTGGGAAAGTAGATCACCATGGTTGGGGCTGAGGAAAGAAAATTTATGATTATGACACTTCTAGATTGCCGGAAATGGCACTCTCAGACCTAATTATAATTTTCCTTTGTTTTTTTTTTCATTTGAAATTGACATTCTATGCCTATTTACTGTAATAAGAATGAGAAAATTTACCTGACCGTTTTCAAGAGGGGGAAAACGTTGAATTTTGAAGAACTTAAAAGTTATTGAAAGACACCGCAGAAGTCAGGAAAACTCATTTCCCGCCATCTAGGAATCAAAATTTTCCCGGACCCCCTTTCATTTTGTGGGTTTGGAAACATTCAGACCCCCCCCCCCACACCTAAAATTGAACCCAGATCCGCCCCTGTGTTTTGCTTTATTATGAATTGTCTCACAGAAGTCAGTGCCAGTAGGTATCACTATGTCACGTTAAGGAAGCTCGAACACAGCCTAGTTTTTGTGAAATGGAGAAAAAAAGAAAATTATATACATATGCTTCAGATGAAAATTATTTTTGTAGTGTTGTAGAACTGATTTTTCTAAGACACAAAAACATATTTGACAAAACACTCGGAAGTGGCTGATAAGATACGGATTTTTGATTATTTAAAAATGGGGGAAAGAGGGAGTTACGGACCTTTTCCTTACAGCTTTTAAATATTTAAAAAAAACTGTATCTCACTAACCGCTTTCGATTTTTTCGTCAAATATGCTTTTTTGTGTCTTAGAAAAATACAACATATATAAAAACAAAGAAATTTCCTCCTAAGGAGCCTGGCATAAGCCCTATATATGGATTTTAATTACATTTTGATATACATATTTAATTAATTTTTTTCTGGTCATCACATATCATTTATTTGCAAAAATAACAGGAGCTACTTAAGGGTCTATATGGCAGGATTGCCTAATTGAAGAATGCTTGCCATCGAGGGGCTCTCTCGGTCAATCGGCAATGATTAAAGAACTGCTTAAAAAGAGTAAATTATTACAGTATTTATAATATGAAATTATATATTAAGTAGTGAAATCATAAAAATAATCTATAAATATAGTTAAATGAAATTCAACTGCTAAAATGATTATATGGAATTAACTATACAAGAGGCAGCTAATTGTATTATACAATATTATACACAGGAACGCACATCACGTTAAACACAGAAAGGCATCGCGTTTGACACAAAATGGCTTCTTAATTCTCAATTTTCGCAACATTTGATTTGTGTACTAATAAAAAATAATAATTTCTAAATAAAAAATGAAAGTAAACATTTTTTTTACATCAATTTACATTTTTGAATATTTTTAATCTGTGTTTTGATGCAAACATAATCAATAACATATCTGTGATTGGTAAAACATATATTTAATATAGTAGGGTCAACCATGAGTGACCGACCTGTTTGGTATAACTTAAATACCTCGCTCATCTAAAGAAAGAAGCCAGTGGAGTGCGCCCTCAGCGTCTCCACCAATCTTCCGCGCCGCGCCGACTATGGAACGCCGTTAGTATCTTCGGTTATGTGCAAACACTATTATGTGCAATCGCCATGACGTTATATGCTTTGGTCATTATGTTATGTGGTTTGATCATAATGTTATGTGGTTTGGTCATTATGTTATGTGGTTTGGTCATCATGTTATGTGGTTTGGTCATCATGTTATGTGGTTTCTCATTATGTTATATGGTTTGGTCATGATATTATGTAGTTTGGTCATGATGTTATGTGGTTTGATCATTATGTTATGTGGTTTGAACATTATGTTATGTAGTTTCGACATGACGTTCGGACGCCCTTGCGAGTATGTGAAGAAGTGTGAATAAGAAGACGGCTGTACAAGTAAGCCTATATCAACTTTCATTTAAAACTTTTGATTGGCCGAGAGCGAGCGGGAAGACCACACTAGCGTTTTTACCACAGCACAGAGTCTTATTTCATACAAGCAAAGAGTATACTGTAACAGAAGAGAGTCCACTGCTATTTTTAATATACGTGAGTCAGCGTGACGCCCTATCCGCTGTATGAGGAAAACGCCCCTAGCGTCTGTTGTGGATGCATGAGTGATGTCAGCATATAAAAACAGTAATTTAAGACCTGTATTTGGAAAAGAATACATAAAGTCAAATTATTATATCCGTTTTTAAACGAAATATAAAGGCAAGACTTTATAAGAATAACATTATTGGAAAATATGCTATATATTTTGTGGGTTTTTAAAAAGTTTACTTTAAATCACGCTAGTATTTTGAATGTTGATAAAAGAAAAAGCATGGGAGTTTATAAGAAAAATATTTTATAGGCCTCCCTATATTAGAAGACTATTCATTATAAACATTCATCCATCCATTCATTGGTATTTGGCATATGTCATTCTTATTAAATGAGAAGATATGATTAATGATTTGTTTGCTTTGACTATGTTCCCCAGCCCTTCCTCAGTCTGGTATGTAAATATAACGTTTTCTCTTCAGTCAAACAAATTAATGTATAAAACAATAGGAAAAAGAAAAAATCGGAAACACCAAAGTAACTTTCAAAATATTGTACTTTACTTAGTATTTTTCCACACGAACTTCAAATACATTCACAAGCAAATGAGAGTTAGGTAATGATGAGGAAAACATCCATCTTGATACCTTAAAATCCCGGATTTTCATGATAAATGAGAAAAAACATCATCCATCCAACTGTTATTGACCCAGGCACTGTCTGTGATGAGGTATTACCACCACATAATAATCAGGGGTGGATCCAGGATTTGAAAGAGGGTGCTTCAAAATGAAAAATTGTTATTCCTAGGCCGGAAATGAACCTTTTTTTAATGACCTTTAAGTTCTTTAAAATTCAAGTTTTTCTACTCTTGAAAAGATCAGTTAGTAACTTTATTGCTTCTCTTAAATAACTGATGCACAATTGTATAGGATGGGCAACAATAACAAAATCAGTATAAACTTAATTACTTAGAAAGTACCGTACTTAATACGGTATTATCTCATTCTTCAGGCCTCTATAGAGAGAAAAAAATCAAAGACATAGTGAGTGGATTTCCTGCACGATTAATCGTAACGGCACCGGGTTTAGTCTACAGGAGTTCGTGCTTCGAACAGGTCATTCCATTCAAAAAAATTCCTTTTGATGGAGAAAGTGTACCTTTTTAGCAAGGTTTATCTAGTTCGAAACTATATAAATGTATATAAGCTATAATAATTTTGAGAGTGAAGTCATCACTTAGTGAATTAATTAGATTTGTTTGGATCTGCCTCTCTACGGAAAAATCATCTAAATCAAATCCGTTAAAAAATTGTTCAATTCGGTAGCATATTGCACAGATAAGTCAGGAAAACATCTTACTTTATTACTCTTGTCTTTATGCATAAAACTACTCATCAAGCGCATGCCCTTCCATACAATTTTCATGTTATTTTCTGTAAAATGATTTTCTACCTTCATTCTGTAATTATTTTTTTCTTTACGTATAATAGTTTTAAGTTCTTTTTGGATATCTTTAAGTTTATTTCTAGCATTTTCATTAAAGGCTACTTTCTTTCTTTCAATAATGGCTTGAACATTTTTAGTAATCCATGGTTTATTGTTACTGAAAACTTTTAACAACTTTTTTGGGAACTGTAATTTCACAACAGAAATCAATATAGTCACAAAATGTTTGAGTGAGATCGGTAAGATCTTTACAATTTTCTTTAAACATGTCACAGTCTGTACACTCCAGAGCACCTTGTAAGTGCTGTATAGATTCATCTGTCCATTGTTTAACAATGATTTTCTTTGGTTTTTGCGTCCCACTCAACGGTAAGTATTTGGTACTTAGCAGTACGAGGTTATGATTGCCGAGACATGGTAGCTTGATTGACATGTATGCGTTCTTTACATTCGAGTAACGAAGGTCCAGTTGGCCGGCATTCCTGGTCGCACAGCTGATATATTGGTAGTAATAAACACTACTTTTCCTTAAATTACAAAAATCGCCATTTACTATAATCAATGCGTCAGGGGATTCCACTTCAACTTTATTTAAAATGGCGTCGTAAATCTGAAGCTTTCTTAGCAAGGTTTCTATGAGGAACATATACCGTGATAACAACTACGTGCGAAAAATCTCTAGGAATGTTAAATGGCCGTATACTAGTTACCATTATTTCACTCCCCGGTATGCATGTATGCGCCTTAATTGTTATATTATTTGGGTGACAATATCGGCTATTCTCATATGCACACAGACCTCCTTTTTCTTAACCGATTCCAACGTTTGATCACTTCTGATTAATTTAAATCCATCAATATCCATATGCTCATCCCTGTGTTTTTCTTTCAACCAAGTCTCGGTATATGACATAAGACTACTTTCCTAAATTCGTTCATGTATCGCACGTTTGCCATTAGTTTGCCCATTTTATTGTCCAGTGACTGCACGTTTCCAATAATAATAGATGGGATGTAAGGTCTACTTTTCCTATTTTTAAAGCGTTTCATGATTCCTCCTGCTTTCCCTCTCTTTCTGCGTTTTACGATCTTAGGCCACTTGTGTTTGTCTGGCAGCGGTGGGGTGCAACGGCTTTGCTCCTGCATAACTAGGCTAGGCCTAGCAGTTAGTTTGTGTAGGTGATCGTTGACTCAGGCGGTGATCCAAAACAACGATTAAACAACACCAAAAAAGCACATAATTTGCTTCAACAACATGGTAGCACAATACAATATCAATCACGACGTTCAAAAAGTAGATAAAGAAACACATTACAGGTGCGGATCCAGGGATGTCCAAAAGGGGGGGGGGCGAAATTTGGGCCGATCGAGACAACACTGAAATAGGAGGTCCGGGGGCATTCCCCCGCGAAATTTCTGTGTTTTAGACGCCCGAAAATAACATTTGAGGCGTTCTGGGCTATCCTTTTTCCTTTTTCTTTCTTTTTTTCCCCTTTTTTTTACCTCCCAAAAAGGGGGGGGGGCCTAAATCCGCCCCTGCTTGCCATCCAAAAATTAGCGTACTGTTGCTAAATGTTAAACTGAGTAATTTGTTTTAAAAAGGCACCAACAGCTCCACCAAAACGAGCTCCGTCGCCACTTCAGCAGCGCCGATGTGCACGTGATGAATGAAACTTGATATAGACTTACTTGTACAGCCGTCTTCTTATTCACACTTTTTCACATACTGCGCAAGGACGTCTGAACGTCATGTCGAAACTAATAACATAATGTGCAAACCAAATACTGTAACATAATGAGAAACCACATAACATCATGACCAAACCACATAATGACCAAACCACGTAACATAATGACCAAACCACATAACATCATGATCAAACCACGTAACATAATGACCAAACCACATAACATAATGACCATTGCACATAATAGAGTGTTTGCACATAACCGAAGATACTAACGGCGTTCCATACCGACGACACGCATGCGACGATCGACTAGACTCTCTGACGACCATGGGCGAAAGATGGCGGAGTTCAAGAAAACAACAAATCTAAGGTTTCCACGTGGTGGGAAAAATGTAACTAAAGAGCAAGAATATTGGAAAGACTTTGAGGTAAACCTATATTATTTGTCAGTGTGATTATAGCTTATCATAATAGGTAGTTATGTAGGCTAAGGCTTACCATGGCATTGCTTAAGAAACCTACCGACCGGCCTGCCCAGGCTAGGGCTAGCCTAGCTCAGGCCTAGCTAGGCGTAGGCTCTAGTTAGGCTTAGACTAGCCTTAGAGGCTACTGGGTAGATCGGGTGTCGGTCAATCCGTACCCAAACCAACACGTACCCATACCAACCCGTACCCACTTTGGTCAAACCGTACCCAAATTTAGGACGTACATGTCATTTTGGTCAACCCGTACCCACAATATATTTGTATTGTATCTGTACGTTCTCGTGCGGTCTGTAAAATTGTCGTTGCCGCTAATATTATTAAGGTAAGTTTTCTCTCTGGACCTTTTTTTTATCTTTTCTCATAATTTTCAACTTTATTTTCATCAATTTTCTCTGGTTGGTTTTAATTTTTTCTTTCTCTTTTCTTTTGTCTTTGGGTCTATTCTTTATTTCTTTATTATATATTTAGTTATTATATATATTCTTTATTATATTATTTATTATTTATATATATATACATACATATATTCATACATATACATACATATATACATACATATATATATATATACATATATATACATTATAACATATACATACTTATATATATATACACACATATATATATATATATATATACACACATATATACATATATATATATACATAATATATAGACATATATACGTA
>NW_022744966.1:1492401-1504507 GCF_011630105.1 Anneissia japonica
ATACATATATATACATACATATATACATATATATATATATATAAAATATATATATATATATAAAATGAAAAAAAAACGGTGTACAATCATTGAAAGTTGTCCTGCAGAACGCAAATTTATTAACAAAACGGATATTTCGATATATATTTATAATTGATACATTACATCATTTTCCATACATATACATAGACCTAACAATAATAATTTAAAATTATAACTTCTTAACTATACATAGGCCTAACAATAATAATCTAAAATTATAACTTCTTAACTATACGTAGGCCTTTTAATCTAAAATAATAACTTCTTAACTATATGTAGGCCTAACAATAATAATCTAAAATTATAACTTCTTAACTATACGTAGGCCTAACAATAATAATCTAAAATTATAACTTCTTAACTATATGTAGGCCTAACAATAATAATCTAAAATTGTAACTTCTTAACTATACGTAGGCCTAACAATAATAATCTAAAATTATAACATCTTAATTATACGTAGGCCTAACAATAATAATCTAAAATTATAACTTCTTAACTATAAGTAGGCCTAACAATAATAATCTAAAATTATAACTTCTTAACTATACGTAGGCCTAACAATAATAATCTAAAATTATAACTTCTTAATTATACGTGAAATAACGACACCACGAATGGAGCCATAATATGTAGCGCCCCCAACTTGCGTGTTCGGCTTCTTCGGCGATCATAAATTTCTTGATTGAATGCATCCTATCAAAGATATTAGAATACATCTTCTAATCGGTAAGTTAGGCGTTCATAATACATGATATGATTAATATCTAAATAGACAATATAATTTGCGTAATGTTCTAGTAAATAATATTGTTCATCAAACTTGGGTACGGTTTGACCAACGATGGGTACGGTTTGATCAAAGATGGGTACGGGTTGACTAAAATTGTGGGTACGGGTTGACCAAAATTTTGGGTACGGTTTGTGGGTACGGGTTGGCATGGGTACGGTTTGACTGTAATTCGGTAGATCTAGCCCTAGATTAGGGGTAGTGGCTATCGGCACTGCCGCAGTGCGAAAAAAAGCTGCTGTTTTCTATCGGCACTGCCAGGATAGATACAGTACTGTTGCGTACTAAAATGAATTGTAGGATTTAAGGTTTCTCATTCGTCCACTCCTTCCAGGACCAGCAGGGGCAAGGCAGGGATATGGCCTCCAACTGACAAGAGTGACTGGCACTGCCACTTTTTCACGAGGCCTAGGCTACTAGGTCTGGTGGGGGCATAGGCCTCTGGCCTAGTTTTTAATGCTAACTAGGCAGCCTGCAGCCCAAGTTTGGCCTGCAGAGCAATTTTGTTGCCCGCGAAAAAATTAAATAATGAAAAATATTTGACTAAAAAAACTAAAAATTTGACAAGACAGATGGCCGAGGGGTTAGCATGAGGCACTGTAACCTACAGCCATAATATTGGCGCTGGTTCAAAAGGCACGCTCGCCTATGGTTCTGGTGGTGAACAAATCTTCTCGGATAAGTACTCGTATGCACTTTAAAGAACCCAGTATATACTTTGAGAAGAATAGGGGGTTACCCCAGTGTACTGGTTCATACAGCCTCTGCCACAGCGAAATAACCTAACTGAAGGAGTATGCTGAGTAAAGAAATCGAAGAAGAAGAAGTAGAAAAAAATAGTCGATGAATATTATTTTAATGTAAAAGTAAAGACAAAAACACAATGGCGTGCACCCTCTGGAGTTTCTGCTGTGCAATTGTAAACAGGTAACACACTTTCAATTTTGATGTTAAAAAAAATGGTTTTCTAGATGGTAAAGGTAAACATTTCCTGACAACAATAATAAATTTAACAGACTGTGCTCCAGTCAGGTGCAAGGGTGAGCCCTCAACTGTCTGGATGGGAGTCACAGGTTTTTATTAAGCCTTGTGCTGAACGCCCAGTACTGTAGAATAAAATTTGGGAATTAGTTTTCCTCTGAAATTTTTAGTCTTAAAATTTTGTTTTTATAATTGCTTGCATGTACGTTTACATTTCAAACTCATCTGCCTTCAGGGATGTAAAATTACATCATTTTTCTACATTTACTCATTCAATTCAAATTTATCAATACCTATTAATGTAATCATGATATTTTAAATTGGAAACAATATTTAATTGTTTTTTATTTTAAATTGTAAACAAGTTTCCGGTGACAGTGAAGGATTATGCAGGAATCACACACATCAATTTCTCTCCATTGGTACCATATCAGTTTGTTACTTCATCTTCAACCAGGGTAAGTTTCAAAAATTATTTTTTTCAATGCTTTTTGTAAACAAAATAAAATCATACAAATAAACAATTATGAAATAATTAAAAAAAAATAAAAAATAGAAACAGGAGAAATTCAAGCTCTTTCAATATCATTAAGTCTACAACAATATGCTGGCCATGTATAATATTAGATTAAGACCAATTATATCTAAGTGGGACAAAGTTTTGACATTCACAATGTCTCTCCAACTTTGAAGAAGTAATTTCTTCACTATAACCTGCATCACACATTTAAGTTGGTTACAGTATAATCTGCCAATTATTTTCTCTTCGCTTGCTTCATCAACAAGTTTCATTTTTCCTTCTGCAGGTTCAGATATACAATCCTTTAACAAGTAAAGTTGACAAGACAATCTCGCGGTTTAAAGATGTAGTTTACAGTGGAATACTGCGTGATGATGGCAAGCTATTGGTAGCCGGGGGCGCTGAAGCATTGGTGAGAATCTTTGATGTCAGTTGTCGTGCAATCCTCCGTACTTTCAAAGGGCATGAGAAGTAAGTGTTACAGGATTAAAAAAGAGGAAGGTGGGGTACTTTTGATTAAACCTCCAATAGTTGTGATGTGAATATTGAACCTACCATATTGTTTTTACTTTGTTATCCATCAGACCGATACAGGTAACCAAGTTTTTAGCGGACAACACCCACATCATGTCTTGTTCAGATGATCAGACGGTGCGTTGCTGGGACATTCCAAGTGAAACTGAGGTGGTCAAGTTTGATGACCATTCAGATTATGTCCGCTGTGGTTGCATCAATCCAGCCAGCAAAGATGTAATAGTTTCGGGTTAGTATTTTGTATATAAATTTGATAATTACGCTCACTTGTCCATGTACCTACCTACCATTAGAATTTAGGCTTTTTTGTTGATGTAGACATCGAGGCTTCTTTATTGTTTACATTGATAATATTTGTCATTTAATTCATCCATGTTACTACAGTTGTGTACTTTCTTGCCAACTTCTCAAATTTATTTTAAAGAAATTTATTTGAACAAGACATTAAATATCACCTAAGAAAATGATTTAAATCTTTGCAGGTTCTTATGATCATACTGTGAAGCTTTTTGACCTTCGAAGCAAGTCCAGTATCTTGTCCGTTGATCATGGTCAGCCAGTAGAAAGTGTCCTTATGTTCCCCGGTGGTGGCATCTTCCTCTCAGCAGGTGAGCCTTCTTATGATTCTATTTATATTGTTTTTTTCTTTACAGAAAAGATATTTACATATTGTTGTGTTTGTTTTAATTACCTGTGGTTTGTCATTTAATTATCTAGCTGCATGACCCCATTTATTTGGTGTGACATCCGTTCCCTTAACTAGTTACGTCACTTTATTGATAGAATTTTTCTGCTTCACTATCCCATAATCCTTCTTAATTCTTTGTTCCTGCTCATGATGTCCTTTTCTGTCCTAGCCCGATTTCTCAAAATTGAAACATTAAACTTTTTATGTCTTTTTGCTTCATGCACATTTCCATTATTTCTTCATCTCCATTTCATTTCAATCGTTGAAATTTAATTACTAACTTCTGTTTGCCATGTCTGCCAGGCGGAAACTATGTCAAGGTATGGGATGCCCTTGCTGGTGGTCGTCTCCTAGCAACTATTAGTGATCATCACAAGACCATAACATGTATGTGTTTCTCTGCAAAGTATGATAGACTTCTTACAGGATCACTCGATAGGTTAGTAATATATGATTACCAGATAAGTTAGAATTAATTAGTATGAATTAATAAAAAAGACAGATGCTACATATAATAGTATTAATAAATACTAACACATTTTGTTACCTTTTTCATATTATTTAATTCTTATTCAACAGTGAGTAATTTGTCAAATACAAAATGTAATAAACTCTGTAATCCCAAGTTTCAATGGAGGTTTAGGAAATTGAGTTGTTTTTATTTGTTATAAAATTAAAATCATGTTTTGTTCAGGATTTGAAGCCACAAGCAACAGCTGCACTCTTTGTTGGGTTACATTTTAATATAATGGCTTGTTTTGCTATATGTCCACACAATTTTTAGATTCAATAATAAATATTTGTATTTTATTTGTTTGTTTATTTATTCAGTTTCTTCACTGGTGAAAAGCATTGAAATATATATTTAAAATGCCCACCCGTAAGTGGAGCATAGGCTTAGCCAGCAAGCTGTCCGGCCGCCTTTTTGACGGCCAACAATTATTTAAGATGGCCACTTTTACCGTGAACGCTTGGACGGCTTGCCCTAATCAACTCGGCTTAGCCTAATTGGGCCTCGTCTACATTTAGCAAATTCTTTATATTCTTCAAATCTATCAAATGTTACACTAAGCTAAGGCTAAATCATATATACGTTTGATAAAAACATTTATTGATTCAATGTACGTTGTTTTCATACATCTCTCAATTCGGAAGACCTACAGTAGAATTTACAGTAGACTAAGTCGAGAGATGAAGATGCTATATCTACATAGCCTAGAAACACCATAGCCATGTGCAATCAACGTATATAACTGAAATATCTTTGTGATAGCTAATTTTCCTTTGATGACAAAAATTCCAACATTTAAACACCTTTAAATGCCCTCTAAAGATTGTAATTTTCTATTTCTTTCTTTGGGAGGGGGCATGGTCTCGAGGGGCGTAGCCCGCTCATCGGCTCAGGGCCACGCCCACTGGCTTCCATTTTGGACAGCCTATTTCATTTTTCTGGCTAAGCCCCTGAAGTGGAGGGTCATGAACAGGTGCCAATGATTTTGAAACGTAGGATAAGTTTGAAAATGATGATTTCAACATTAATCAATATTTAAGCTTGACAATATTTTCTTTATTTAAAATCTAATACAAGATGCTTGTGTTTGGTAGTATAATACAGTACATACTCCAAGTAATGAAATACACGCCATTGTGTCGGGATTCAATATTTCGACATTAATTATGTCATCATCAGGAATTATCAGGAATTATGTCATCATCAGGAATTAATATTAAATTATGTCATCATACATAATTAATGTCGAAATATTGAATTCCGACACGATGGCGTGCATTTTGATACTTGGAGTATGTATTATACTATCTTATCTGAGATCAGTAGACCTTTCGATGCTTGTATTTGGCCCTTATCTTTTTGTTGTTTATTACAAGATGTTAAATATTTGAAATGTAATATATATTAATAATACTGTATATGTTAATTTCTTGCTTTTGACCTTTGGCGTTATTTTTTTTCTTTAGGCATGTCAAAGTTCATGATGTTACAACTTACAAGACGGTTGCTGGAGTTACATTTTCCTCCCCGATCCTGAGTGTCGGCATTTCTGTAAGATTTTCATTAATGCTTCATCAGTCATCAAAGAAATCTTTGATAACAATACATTAACACCTCACTACACAAGAACTTCTAATTTAGAGTAACTAGCATTTGTAGTTTGAAAAGATTATCAATTAAAGTTGAGGCTATGGGCTTTGAATCTCTTGCTGTATGTATGTTGCAAGTAAATCTTCCCTAGTAGATCATATGTCCTGGTCTTAGGAAACAAAATTCATACTGTAAGACAGGCAAACAATCTTCATGGGCCAAGAATATGCGTTGGAGGTAATAGGATCAAAAGTTGCATGCATAAAGATATAATTAATAATAATATAAATAATGATTGATTTATTGCTGTTTATTATGATAATTGATTGATTGATTGATGTTTATTATACTGATGATTGATTGATTGTTGATGATTGATTGATTGATGTTTATTAGGCTGTAGATTGATTAATTTCTAATGATTGATAGGTGGATATTTATTAGGCAGATAATTGATAGACTGAGGTTTATTAGGTTTACGATTGCTTGATTGATATTTCAATCAGATGGATGATTGTTAGATTGATTGATGTTTATTATGCTGATGATTGATTGATTGCTAATGATTGGTGTATATTATGCTGATGATTGATTGATTGCTAATATTGATGTTTATTATGCTGATGATTGATTGATTGCTAATGGTTGATGTTTATTATGCTGATGATTGATTGATTGTTAGATTGATTGGTGTTTATGATGCTGATGATTGATTGATTGCTAATGATTGGTGTTTATTATGCTGATGATTGATTGATTGCTAATGATTGATGTTTATTATGCTGATGATTGATTGATTGCTAATGGTTGATGTTTATTATGCTGATGATTGATTGATTGCTAATGATTGGTGTTTATGATGCTGATGATTGATTGATTGCTAATGATTGGTGTTTATTATGCTGATGATTGTTTGATTGCTAATGATTGGTGTTTATTATGCTGATGATTGATTGATTGCTAATGATTGGTGTTTATTATGCTGATGATTGATTGATTGCTAATGGTTGATGTTTATTATGCTGATGATTGATTGATTGCTAATGATTGATGTTTATGATGCTGATGATTGATTGATTGCTAATGATTGATGTTTATTATGCTGATGATTGATTGATTGCTGGTGATTGATTGATTGCTGGTTATTGATTAATGCTTATTTAACTGATGATTGATTTTTTTTATTAGGCTGATGACAGATTGATTTCTTGTTAGTCTAATGACTGATTAATTGATTTATTGATTGATTAATTGGTTGATTGATGTTTTTTAGGCTGATGATCAGACACTAGCTGTTGGGATGGCAGATGGTTTACTTTCGATAAAACATAGAAAACAAGTAGAAAAGAGAAAAGAAAAAGCAAAATCAAAAAGAACTGGCCCTGGGTCATCATATCAATACTATGTCAAAGGTCACATGTTTCAACCAAAACAGGTAAGTGATGGATATTATAAACAAAATTGAGTGTTTTTTTTTAAATACTGCCATAGATGTGAGTTCATGTTTGACATGGTTTGCTCTAGGCACCAAAATACATCTTCACGCCAAACCTGTCCAAACGTAGCACAACACAACTCTCAACCGGGCAGTTCAGGGAAGAACCCGGAAGCAGCGATATCAAGATAAATGCCATACATTTGTTTGTGTTTCATTACAATTAATGGGACGGATGTTTTCTGTATGGTGGCACCCTCTATGTCTTGACAAACTTAATGTAACCAAATGTAATGTAAAATGAGTTAAAGTGTAAGGTGTTGAGAGAAAGATGAAAACTTGAAAATTGTCAATTTGCTTGTATTGTAGAATGATTTATTAGTTGATCACCGAAGAAAAGAGAAGTTGCAAAAATATGACGTCTATCTTAGAAAATTTGAACACTCTAAAGCACTGGATGCCGCATTGCAAGTAAGTTGACCAAACACTGTAAGTTGTATGGGTAAATTATAAGTAAAATACTGAACAGATTTTGTCTGTGAATTTGTTTATTCAAGTATAGATTATCAATTTTGATAAATACTTCTCTTTCATAGGTCAAGGTTCGAACAGTTACACCAAATGTCACCATTACCATTATGCAAGAACTTATAAGACGGGATGTCATAAATAGCGCCCTCTCAGGACGGGATGAGCAGTGGTTGCGTATAATGGTTACATTTATCCGGAAGAATATCTCCAACACAAGTTTTACCTCAACTTTAGTTGATATATCAAACCTCTTACTGGGTGTGTAGTGTATTTCATACAGTATTCAGTACTAACAACTGCAACATCAAAAAGAAATATTTTAAATAAAATTTATTTGAAATGAATCACATAAGTTATCAGCTTTCAGTGTCACAGATTAACAAAGAAACCCTCCTCTTCTACAAATATTTTATTTTACTAGGAAAATGTTTTAATTTGCTGGCAGAAATTTTATGGTCTATACAAAGACTGTAGAATGCCTTTTTTCTCATTCAAAATGTCAGTATAAATCCAATAATATATTGAAATATACAAAGAATGCAATTCAGGTTTGTTTAACATTTTACATGGCAGTATATCTTAAGAAATATATTTATTAGTTGTGGTTTTGGCTCACTCAAGAGCACTATTAAATGTATGCAAAATACACCAATCCCAAATTTGTTATAACCTGATCTATCAGGTCAGGTTCTACCTGCTATTGGTAACCATGTGAACCACTACTACCTGTTCGAGGTCGGATGGTTGGCGACTAAACCGGCTCACTCCACCTGTCAAAACTCAAGTGTATTTCAATTGTGTTGGTATATTGTAATTAAACTCAAGTGTATTTCAATTGTGTTGGTGTATTGTAATTAAACTCAAGTGTATTTCAATTGTATTGGTATATTGTAATTTTGTTTTTGTTCATATCATGGCTAAGTTTCACTTTCTTTTTTTCTTTCAGACATTTACTCCCCTGTTGTTGCTGATTCTCCTGCTGTTACTAATGCACTCAAGTCTTTGAAAAACACATTAAAACAAGAACTAGAATTTCAAGAAAATCTACATGAAGTGTCTGGAATGCTAGACTCAATATTAGCGGCTTCCCAGTCAAGGCCTTGTCTATTAGATATTAACACTGATTTTTTAGCAACACCAGGAGCTGTTAATGGAGTGTCTTAGTGTTTGGTGATGCAATGCACTGGTTAGAAAATTGCATTCAACATTATTAATATAAGTACTGTACTATGTAGTGCTTCACATATAGTGGTCATTGTATGAAATACCTATGAAACAATACTAAGCTTCCTGAGAAGGAAGGATTCCACATTGTTGCAGCTGTAATCGGTTCACTGACATTTAAACTACCTGTCTACCCACTTACTCATGGCTGTAGAGACGAACTGTAGGTGAAGTGTTTTGCACAGACATTTGAAATGCAAAGCGAAAGGTTTCAACATCTGACCTTAAGGTTGACAGCCGGAACCACAACCGCTGCGCCAAAAGCTCTCACACCAAGACAACACATAAAAAAAGGAATGGAAATGCATCCATATGTGAAAAGCTGGAGAATAGGTATGAGCATGGAGGTATAATGGTATGAGGAATTGCTGAATAGATAGTATTGTCTGTTGTGGTTAATACATGTAATCATTGAATCAAAATAAACAGTAGAAGTTAAAATATATATTATGTTAAAACATTTGTTTTCTCTGTACTAATTTGAAGTATTTTAACTGCTTGAGTGTGCTCAGTCTTATAGCTTAGCCAATAAGTAGAGGCAGCAAGGAAGGACCATGATATCAGACCCGTGGCTGTATACATTTTAAAAATTCAATTCAAACCTGCTGTACACTGCCAGTAGTTGAACTTTAAAGGTAAAGGTCGAAAATCTGAAGCTCTGGGCTCACAGGCCGGAGTGCCCGTCTCTCTTTCCGTGGCGTTTGGACCAGACTGTGCAAGGCTGTGGGGGTACACCAGTCTGTTTTAACTTCCCAGCATATGCCGGTACCCATTTATACACCTGGGTAGAGAGAGACAAACGTAGATAAAGTGTCTTGCCAAGGACACAAGCGACTTGCACAGCAAGGGTTTCAAACCCCCGACCTCAAGGTTGAGTCACAACCGTTGCACCAATCGCTTCTGCTAACATTATCACTTGCAGTACTCTCTGATGATATTTCTTAAAAAAGTTAAAAATTTAATTTAATTGTTTACTTGTGTATTTTAAAGATATATTGTCCCTTGCTAATGTCAAAAAATCATAAAAAAATAATTTTGAAATAAACAAATTTATTAACTTGTGCATAAAAACTTATTGAATTTAAAAAATGTGTACCCTGATTTTTAAATCAAAAAATTATAATAAAAATGATAAAACATTTCCAGTGACTGGAAATGTTTCTATCTTGGTTGTATGTGACTTGGTTGTATGTGAAAAAGAGCCACAGTAATTTCTATGTAATGTAATGTGAGCGTTGCAAATAACAATAAATTGAAATTGAAATCATTTTTCACTGTAAACTGATGGATAGACATTTTTTTAATACCCTAATTTCTGTGTTGAAGTTGATAACTTTTATGTTACTTAAAAATGGGCTAGTTAAATTCAAAAAATATTTTTATGATTTTTTTTGGTATTTAGCATGGGACAATACATCTTTAATACAATTAAAAAGTAATACTAATAAGTATATTAGTAGGTGTCACTTAAAAAATTCAAAGGAAAATGAAATATTTGTGTAAACTAATTTACATAGTACAGTTGCTGTATTCATTTGGTTTTGTTAATCAATTTAATGATTGTGGTGGCAATGTGTTGGTAACTCAGTCAAACTGACTTGTTTTGATCATTATTTCATTGAAAGTTAGTACAGTAATTTATTTAATACTGTTGAATGAGCAATTTAAAACTTGGGAGGTAAATTACTGTAATTGGAAACACTTTATTTCAGTCAGCAGTGTCTTTAGGTTGGGCTAGCTGGGCGCATTAAGTGATTTTTAAAAAACTATTTGAGTGATTATTTTTCCGGGGTTCGCCACTCCTTAAGTTCTGATCATGGGGACACTACGCAGCAGAAATCCTGCCAACATTCTCATCCATGGTCAGCCTTCAAGAATATTTGGAATCGTAGACTTTTATAAACAATTTGAAATTAGTAAATTGCATTTAACATAGACAGGTGAGAAGCATCAATTACAGCAAGTCTTTGAACACTGGCCTATCTTCGCTTTCAGTATTTGTCAGGAAGCACATAAAAAATTTACAAAGAATCGAAATGGTCATCAACTTAACACCTGCAATAATAGCCTGACGTGTTTATTGGCGATCGTTTAAATATTCTGCAGTAATCCGAGGATTATGTGCGAATCTGCGTGTTTTACCCCTTTCCTGCATTCGCATGTATTATTTGCGCTAACTTGCGATTGTGATTTGGTTGTATGACAGCTATTTATCACAGTGTAGCGGTGTAATTTTGTGGCGAAACAAAGAGTATAATTTAGAGATTGAATTTGATTAATTACAATACATTCCACTGGACACTTGGCAAAGTAAACTGCATTGCGGAATTCCAAACACAATAAGACTGGCTAAAATAAGGACTACGAATTTATTATCTGCATTATACAGTATCTACACGTTTGAATATAATTGGATATCAGGCAACACAGATTAATAATTAAACTGTCTGCAACGTGGTAGCTCTAATTGACAAATTCTATAATAATGAACCCCCTTCATTTTCAACTAAGACATTGGTTTCGTTTTGTGATTATTCTCAATTAAGAAACGTTTCAAAAGGAAATTCTTTATACAGTACATGAATTGTGTTATCTTATAGTATGTTAGCAATACATTTAATTAAAATAAATATTTTTTTTAAATTTCAATATAACTTCATAATGTTTTAGCTGTACAATATACTTTCAAAAATGTATTATACCCATTCTACCCATGGAACATCTAACCACATTGCATTATTGAAATACAATAATTAATAAACCTCTTTACAAAATGAGCGTGTTAATTGTTTGTTTTTTTTAAGAAAAGTTTTCTGTTGCTAAGACTCTATTAGTTTCAACTGCAGTGATTCAAATACTAATGTTTCACAAATTCACGAACTAGTGCTGTCTGTAGGAATTTCGTAGGACGGGTTAAGAATGACAAATGTTCTCTGTATCTACTGGAACCGAGCCGCATAGCGTGTGTTCCACTATTTGCATTCATACCTGGGCTGTGTATGGGCCTATATATTGCCTTGGTTTGGCTCTGTAATCATTAGTGGTCGTTTGACTGGGCTCTGCTTAAGCTGGTCGAACGTTCCGTTTGGGTCTGTACCCTAGCTGCATTGATGAGGCCTGGAAGGCCAAAACGGACCCGTCTGCAGATATTGGGATGCTTAGTTTATTTTGTCATTCTGATCGGATTTTCTTTACTGTCCCGTTTTAATTTTATATTGTTTTGCATTATGTGGCCGTTTGCTGTTTTTATGGGTTTCCCA
>NW_022744966.1:1504649-1506112 GCF_011630105.1 Anneissia japonica
ATATCACAGAGCAGACGTTCCATAGGCGTGTCTCCAATCGTAGGCCGGAAAAACAGAAGCTCGATTTTCTCGGCTGCAACCAAACGTAACGAAGGCATCATAAGGAGAAGACGACCGAATCTGAATAAAAATTAATCAAATATTGATTTAAAAAAGAAGAATGCTAAACGTTGAGGACAATATTATTTGTATAGAGGTCAAAATACACGTATAGCTCAAATTTCACATGCTAGTCGGGTAAATTATTGTATATGAATGCTAACCTTGTACATATATTAATTCGTATTTGGAGAAGTACCGTGTAATTGTTATTACCGCGTGTTTCAGTTAAGCGATTCGTTTGTCTACAGTGTTATACAATAGCAGGCCTAAACATAGTTAAGCCAAATTAAGACATAAACTACTATTAAAGCAATTATATAATTTTTTTATAACAAATGTAGTTTGTTAGCAAAAATACCTATTATCATTATTACTATTAATATTATCAATCGTCATATTCGTTTATCATCATCATCATCATCATCATCATCATCATCATCATCATCATCCTCATCATCATCATCATCATCATTATAATTCATTAATATCATTTTTATCATGATCACTATCATTATCATCCATCATCATTTATCACCATCTTCATTATCTTTAATATCATCAATCTCATTGTCTTCATCATCATCATTCCTATCGTATTCGTAATTCATCATTTGATTCATTATGATCATCATTATCGTCATCCTGATACCGTGCGTCTCACCTGACCGGATGCGAGGCATGATGGGTCTGTATGTGTTGATTCAGCATAACCTGAGCCTGATCTTGAAGGTTCTCAACTTGATGTGGATCTTTTAATCCTTTTGTAGCTGAAAATATAAGCTTAGTGATATTGATTCTAAGAAATGCGAGTCAGTGGACCGCATCAATTTACATAACTACCGGAAATTTGTCTGAAACATTTAAAAAAAATGTTCTCCCGCGATTAATCAGAAGATGAATTCAATTGTTCACGCGTGCTTCCATGGATCGCCATGATACACAATTATTTTCTATTATATTAATTCGTAAATATTCTGACCCGGCCATGGATTAACGTAGCGTGCACGATGGTACACGTGGTGCGTAGCGTAAGCCTGGTTTTAAAATTGTTACACTCTCGCCGCGGTGTTTTAACACTGAGTAGTAGTCTGGTTGTAAAACTGCTGAAATGAACTTTAGCGGGAAAAAAGTAAAGGAAAATTAATTTTTGGTTTTTCTGAATCAGCATACCCTATAGTGTCTCAGAAAAAAAATCCCCATGCCTGGGACTTGGGTAATTTTTTTTACAGTACTTTGAAATTTTGAC
The DNA here is from genome assembly GCF_011630105.1 of Anneissia japonica. NCBI lineage: Eukaryota > Metazoa > Echinodermata > Crinoidea > Comatulida > Comatulidae > Anneissia > Anneissia japonica. The sequence continues at coordinate 1,505,998 of NW_022744966.1, forward strand.
CTAAAATACCCTATTTTAAACTATTTAAGATGGGGGTAGGGGAAATTAATTTATGTTTTTGGTCACTTTTACATATACTGTGGATATGAAATGTAACAACAACTTGGCTAAATAG
>NW_022744966.1:1508513-1522802 GCF_011630105.1 Anneissia japonica
TTTTTTAACGAGAGTGAGGAGTAACTATTTAGCCAAGTTCTTGTTACATTTGATATACATAGCATATGTAAAAGTGACTAAAAACATACATTTATTTCCCCTACCCCCATCTTAATTAGCCCAAAATAGGATATTTTATGTCAAAACTTTAAAGTGCTTTAAAAAAAAAATTGCCCAAGCTCTAAGAATGGGGATTTTTTTTCTGAGACACTATATGATATACTGATTCAGAAAAACCAAAAATAAATTTTCCTTTACTTTTTTCCCGCTAATTTCCTACTGCACCCAGGCTATAGCTGTCCCCGATACGACCGACCAATCGGCGTCGCCAAAAGCTGTCGGCAGTTGCGTATCGATTTTATTGAAACCACGCTATATACAAGACACGCTTTTACGTCATCGTGTGTTCTGTGACGCGTGTCGTGCACGATGTGATGGTGATGTATACCAAAGAGGGTTAGGGCCTATAGTTTACTAGTCATAATATCTTCTAGGCCCTTATGTAGGCCTATGCATCATGGGGTGTCACAGAGATTCATCATACCGTAAATTTATTTTTACAAAAAATTTACCGTATCTTACTTGGTTTAAATGTTGCGATAGCCTTCATGCAAGCAAATTCTGCCGCGTCAACTCCAATGGCTTTGAATCGGCTTATTATTTCTCGAAGGACCCGGATGTCAGACAGTATCATTGATGATTTGCTGTTGGTTTCTGCATTTTTGAAGAACTCTGAAATTGTCAGAAGTGGACAGGAGTCGAGTGGCATCGACCACTGGATGGCACACAAGAGAAATAATTCACTCCAAGCTTCTTCCAGCAAAATAACCTACAACAAATATTATTATTACAGTATTATGTAATTCATTTATAAAATAATAATAATAATAATAATAATAATAATAATAATAATATTAATAATAGATAACAACAATAATAAGAATTGATGATAACAAGAATAATATTGATAACAACAGTAGTAATAATAATAACTACTATATATAACAAGAATCTACAATAATGATATAGTATACGGTATTGATGACCTAAATATTTTTATTCAATACCTGGTCTCTGAATGGTAGATGAGCAAACGATGGAAGCGATTTCGCCCATTTGACGGCAATGAATAGAAGACGAGCCGAATATTCGTATACATTCTCACGCCCAGCGTGGAAGAACGTGAATTCGCGTGGTGGGCCGACCATTTCCATACCATACTGCATCTGTTCTTCGTGGGAATAACCTGTGGTTTCTGCAATGTGCATTGCTAAATAGATAATAGGAAAACATCTTATTGATTTTTATTTATTAAGCCACTATCCATTTCAATGATCTTGGTTATTTTTAATTTTTGGTGGTCAGCTATACGATGTTTCCATTTTAACAAATATATAAATTCAATCTCTCTTTCGGCCGCCTTTGAAGTTTTATGAATGTTTATTTGTAGTTATTATTTCATTGAAATATGAGAAGGGATATGTAGTGAGATAATTTTTAAGAAGTTGAAGCGTAATTAGATTGTTGCGAAAGGAGCTTTATTTATCTGGTTTAGTTTTAACAATTTTACTTATTTCAATCGATCTGAATTGTCAAGGGACGTTAAACCCAACGCCTTTGTCGTCCACATCTCGGTTTCTGTGTGCTTTAATCTAAGCCCGTAAGGAGAAATTCATACGTTAGTTAATTGTATCTATTTTCAAAAGTCTTTTAATCTTGCGGCCAGTGCCCAACAGACGTTACAGTACTCTATTACCTCTCTGCCTTCACCCTTATTAAAGTAATCAGAAGCAGATCCAGGAAGGCAACGTGGGATCTCCGCCCCCCCCCCCAAAAAAACAAAAACAAAAACGGGAGCATGGTACTACAAAACAAGCTAATTTTCAATTTAAATTGCATTTACCAGTGTCTATATTCAAGCATTTCCAACTTAAAGATCTCAAACTCCACTTCTCCCAACCCAACCCCGGCTCGGTCCTTCGCACGTGGTCCTACATTTTTCTGTGGATCCGCCTATTCCATTTTTTTTTATGTAGCCTGTGTATACAACAAATCAAATACATTGCACCAATAGTCAAGAACCATTATTTGCTATAAACTTGTCCATTATATTCGATATTATTTCCTGTATTTTCCTCAATGCTTTCTCTCTGTATTTGTTATATCAATTTGGAAACATTTATTAAAAACTGGAGGTACAGTGTATATATATGACTCGTTTGCACTTCAAAGAACCCATCGCATCTTTCGGACGATGCTGTGACTAATTTCTATTCAGCGTGGAATGAGTAGGCCTCTGGGTACCGGTAGACCATGGTAGACTAAGCGCTTCTCTATGCTGCTACAAGTAATCACGGACCACGCCCATACGCAATTCAACACGCTGCGAGTTACGGGTTATTCTCCACCTTTAAACGCGAGACTGAGATAATGAGGATTAGGGAGTGGAGTTGTTACCGATATAAAAAAAAAAATTTTACTTTTTAATTTAAAAAAATGTCAATAAGAAAGCGGATAGGTCTGATAAACAAAACTTAAGTTGGTAGAATTCTTGATGTCATGAAACAGGCATATGACCCGGAAATTACATGAATGTGATGAATTGAACAAACCCCTTGAAGAGTTAACGTGACCACGATAATATCATTATTAGTATTACTTATATTATTTTTTATTTTTAACCAATTTTAATGAAATCTTTAGATTTTTTTCTATTGGGATTTTAATAATGATCAACAATAATTTTAAAAATAATGTGATTTTCTAAATAGTTTTCTTTTTTAATATAATTATTGTTCAGCTATTTTAATGTAATTATTCAAACAATTTTATATATACATTTATTGTTATGATTGCGCAGTGGTTTATTTTTTGGTTTTGTAATTTTCCTTTATTATATTTTTTAGTTAATCCTCTTGTAAACATAATTCGTAATTCAGCCTTTTTTGGCTGTTTTATGTTTTTATGAATTTTGATTGAATAAATACTATTGTATATATAATGTTTTTGTATTCTGTTTTTGCCAACTGAAGATACTTTTCTTCTTTATTTTTTATGAAAGATAAATAGAGTTTATTCGTCGTATTCGTATTCGTATCCGTATCAGACCTGTCATGTTTCGTTTTTGGGATTGCAGTCAAAACATAATTGTTAAACAAGTCTAACTTACCATCTTCTGGCTCGAGTTTGGCACACGTTTCAGCATTCATTAGTCCAACCATAAACCGATGGGTTGCCAATGGACTCCTTTGCCCATTCGTCTGTATGTGGTTTAATGAATTAGGTTCGCGGCTACCTTGAAGTACATTGGATGTCAAATCTCTCTGGTCAACGGCAGTGACAATCGGAGCTCTGTCAATTTTGATTTGTGACGTACTGCGGGGTTGTCTTTCATTTTGAACGGCTAAAAATATTTGGAAAAGAAGGTTTACAAATGCAAAAATATGATCTGATCCAATGTAATAAATTTCAGCATCGTAATTTTTTGATCAGTCCTCCCTTTTATGACATTTTGCTTTACATCTTCATTTAACGCTGAACAATTGGACTTATATAACAACAAATGATGGCCATTTCGTTTCATTAATAATTTATAGTTCAACCTACGCTGCTCTTTTATTTAATATGAGTTTAAGTTGTAGGTATAAAATTATAGTTTTTATCCTAATGATCACAAATTAGAGAGCTCGTTTAATGTAAGTTGTAGTTGTAGGTTTTTTGTTGACTGTTGTTCTATCGTAGATGATTAGTATAAGCTCGTTTCACATTTAAACTTTTCTTCCGCCGTTTTTATCGATAGTTAGTTCATCTGCAACAACTGACGCTCTATGATATTAATGATTCGAGAAATGATGTTATTCTCGAATCCATCTGTTTTTTTTTTCTTGTATTCGTTTTACACCATCATTACCATTTCCTAAGATCGCTCAATTTGGCACACGGAAATATTTTGATAAATTTGCTATTTAATCTTATAATGACGCACATGCTTCTGCAACTAAAATTTATTTAAAATTACAAATTTCCTTTGTAGCGTGAAAAATAATGGGTTTTTAGGTTAGTTACTTTTTCTCTTCTTTAACTCCTCGTTTATTTATTTTAGATTTTACGATCAGTCAAGGAGGTCCACTCCCTAGTTTCTAGACCGTTGCATAGACAGCGTTAATACAGTCTGTATACTCGATGGAAGGCGATGGTTTCTACACCACTAGTGCGTTCCTCCTAACCAGTAAACTCATACCAGTGTGACCGTTAATATGTCACACAGTCACCTCATCAGTTAGTATCATTTTGAGACAGTACGCCTAATAGACCTTTCCGGAGTGTCAATCAAACTTAACAACTGACTAATCAAAACAGCGCTAGGAATACGCGCGCGTCTCACAAACCCACGTGCTGTGCCACAAACGCACGTGTTCGCGTATGTTTTAACACTGTCGCTTTGTGGGACCTTAGCAACAATATCCAAGGGGCGGGGCTTAGCGGAAAGGTCTATTGGTTGAGTTTTGCCCTCTAAAATACAAAATAATGTTATTGTCAATTTTTCGTCGGATAATAAAATCGTTCAATAATCTTAATGATTTCTGAAGTAACAAAGTGATTTTTAAATAAATTCACTGTGGTTTAAACAAATAGTTTCCATTGCCTAATGTAATACTCATAGCTAATATGTTTTGAATCGCCGAAGGGCAAATATTACATGCATTTAGTGCTTTCAACACTTTAATGCAAATTCAATTAATACTTTGCGCCATCACATTTGATTCGAAAGGCAGACGATGAGATGTGATCGAATTAGAGAGAAATATTTTCTAATCAATATAATTACGCGCCAATCTGATGTGCTGCGTTGCGTGGCTCTTCTGGTCTAATTTCATTTTGGGCCCTATCCATCATTCTAAAGGACCCGTTGCTTGGATACGACACTCAGTCAAAAATCATTTTAAAAGAGATCTATTGATGGTGCGTGTCGAATTGGTATATTCAAATTACAGATATCCACAGTTGATAGGTTGATTGATAATAATGACAGGTTTCGAATGGGTCTGCCTATTGCAAAAAACAACAGGTTGGCAGTTCCTCATGTTTTACCTGACTCATTTTAACAAGTGCGTAGATATAAATGAGACTCGCGTTGCGCTTGCATCTGCGACCAACCACAGAATAAAGTAGGATGGTGGCGGTACATTTATTGCCAGTATACGAAGATAAAATGAATGTGAGCCCTCCAGTATTATATAGGTCTGTCACTTACCGTCTTTATTCATTCCACTTTCGAGACATTTCTTGAGTCGACAAGCTTGGCATTGATTGCGATGAGCTTTATCAACCATGCACATTCCGGTTCCAGCCTGACACCTACCAAAATAAAATTATATTTCCCTCCTTACGATAAGATATAACCCTATTCAATCGCATTCCCTTCTTAGAAAAGCTTAGAAATAATAATAATAATAATAATAATAATAATAATAATAATAATAAAAATATTAATAATAATAATAATAATAATAATGATAATAATGATGATAATAATAATAATAATAATAATAATAATAATAATAATAATAATAATAATAATAATAATAATAATAATAATAATAATAATAATTTCCGTGTCTGCACATGCATTTGAATGCGTGTCTGTGTTGTGCGTACCTCCACGCGTACCACGCGTGCCTTTGTGTCTAATGTGTACATTACACACACGCTGATTGAGATCCGTTTATTGCTTTGTTAATCGATATTTAATACGTCGTTACGTATTTAGTTAATATTTTCATCTCATTTAACCAACACGTGTGGTTATCGACAGAATCGTTTCCACTGAATACCGATGTTAAGATGCCTTCCTCCTACTTACTACAATCACTTGTATAACAATTAATCTCTCATTTAGCTTTTGTGTATTCTCATCGTTGCCTTATGAAATATGATATCAGCTATTCAAGTTCGTAGTGTAAATCAGACATTGTCAGGTCTGTATTCTACAATCAGAAACCGTCCGTGGCGCTGGAAAAAAATCGTTGGATTTCAGCACACCAGTCAATACAACTAATTAGCTAGGGTATTGTTAAGTAACAGGCAAATACGTGGTGGTGAGTGTCTGGACAAGAGAACGGTTGGTGGGTAAACATTAGCCAAGTGATTGCTTTTAATAATTGTCAAACAGTCATTCAAAGAGTTGTAGCCTATAACTTTATTATGATGTAATAGGAACTCGAGTCTCAAGCCAAGTGTTTGGTCTGATTCAACAAAGCTAAAATAATTATTATTGTAGCCGCAATCTATGTTAGACGATGCATCACTTACTAGAATCAAAGTGCATAAATATGTAAAAATGTCAGACTACCTTTGTATTTCATTATAGTTTTCTGATATACCGGCGAATAATATACATCTTACACACGTCCTTGTTGCATCAGAAATGGAATGAACTTATCCACTAAAATATTACTTGTTTAGTTTAGAAAGTTGATCAGATTTAATATAGGTTATTATTTATGGGGTAGGCCTAGGTAGGGTCCAGCCATAGGACTTAGAAACGCTCACATCTAGATGTGTATAAGAGACAGGTTTTAACACTGTCGGCATCGGCTTCAATAAAATAGTAATAAAACGCATAAAGCAAAAGTGTATATATATATATTTATATATATATATATATATTGTTGTTGTATATCACTTTATTCAATAAAGCACTGTTGACAAAAACACGGCAGAATGAGATATTATCTATAGGTTTACATATGACATCTTATCTATAGCCACTTACACCATCAATACAGAAAATGTTTATATAGAGAATATATTTTTAAACAACACCACAACAATTCTTAGTTTCGTTATAGGTGAAGCTTGTTTTAATAAAATTACCTTATCGGCCCAAGACATCTTTCGGTTGTGTGCACTGACATCATCAGTTGTCAATATTATAATGCACGTATAGGCAATCTTTTATATACTAAGAAATTGAAATATTGTAGCTCTGAAATGGCTGTACTGTTAAAGATGTACTGTGCCTTGCAAAAAACAAAAACAAAAAAATCATAAAAATCATTTTTGAAATTTACTTGCTCATTTTGAAGTAACATAAAAATTATCAACTTGAACATAGAAACTAGTGTATTTAAAAAATGCTTACCCATAAAAACCATCATTTTACAGCGAAAAAATGATAGAAACACTTCCAGTCACTGGAAGTGTTTTATTATCTGTATTATAATTATCCAGTTAAAAAATCAGGGAACACATTTTTTTAATTAAATAATTTCTATGCTCAAGTTAACAATTTTTATGTTACTGCAAAATGAGCAAGTTAATTAAAAAATTATTTTTTTATGATTTTGGTCATTTTCAAGGGACAGTACATCTTTAATAGTAGCCTCACCTGTAGACCAGTTTTCTGCGCACACTTCGTTTGAAGAAGCCGCTACATCCATTGCAGGCATAGATACCATAATGTTTTCCACTTGAAATATCTGCGCACACTTTGCATGCCAATCCAGGGAACATAGACTTCGGTGCAGCTGTCGAGAGCAAAAAAAGATCATTTACCGTTAAAAATAAACTAAATTAGAGTCCTATCTCATTGTATTGATTTTATTTACTTATGATTCATTATTACTTTTTTATTCATTATACTGTATACGCAGTCTATATAATATATTTATTATAGGCGAACTTTTCTAATGTTGCTTTTCTCATTGTCAATTCACATGTGATGATCATATTCATACGTTTTTCACAATACCTCATAGCCGCAGGCGCCATGTATTTGTAACCAGTACTAGGCCTCACAATATAAACACCACCATTAACAAAAATAATCGAGGAATACGAAGAGGATAACGATTCAATTTTTATTTAATTTTATTGTTAGCGAAAATAAAACGAATAGGGCCTATAAACTGCGTTGCCGTGAATAAACATTGTCCGGTAAATGAATATACATGTACTGTACGAATAATTATATCAGTCTAATTAATGACGATGATAAGAAAATTAATAATAATAATAATAATGATAATAATAATAATAATAATAATAATAATAATAATAATAATAATAATGTTGTAATACTATTAATATTATAATTAGATAATAATAATAATTTAAAATTATCAATAATAATGATAATAAAACTATTAATAATAATGATAATGCTTATGATAATAGGAATACTAATACAGTAGTAGGTCCTAACTATAATAAAATTCAAAATAATAATAATAATTAGCAAGAATAATAATATTTAATTTAAATTAATTTACTTAATATAGGTTGTTGTATTATTGGTAATCAATATTTAAAAAGAAAAAAATATATAATAATTTCAAACCACGATTACCATTTGTCAAACCAAATAATGAAACTGAGGATATTTGAACTATTAATAAAACAATTAAAACAAGAGACAGGTGAAATAGTTTGTGGAACTCGTGTCGGCACTTTGATGTTTCTATCCTGTGATGCAGTCATGAACTTTGTTGTTAAGTAGAGAGCGCCAAGAGTAGCAATTGTTGCCAGGGACGACAAAGTGACGCACTTGCCAAAAGGTACCAGATGAGGACGGATCATTTATAACATTTATAAGTTTAATTTCAATAAAAATTCCCCATTTAACTAAATAGATGGTACACAATTATTAAAGATACTTTTTGTGGTTATTTTTCAATACAATATATTTCATGGAATATTTATAGTGCCCCGGAAATCAGAAAAAATATGTTTATTATTATATTAACCTTGTTTTATATCTTACTGTTCATTTAATTATGTCGTCAAATGCCAGGAAGGCTTATAGATTCCATGCAATATGCAGGTTTAATGAAGCAAACATTTACATCCATATCAAATTAATTGCTTGAAATTCGATTGGAAGATAGATCTGATTTTTATTGTTAGTTGGTGTCGTATAGGTGTAGAAAGTCATTGCGTTCGATCGGTCTTTTCGCGTTTGGCGTTTGGCGTTGTGTGCATCAGTGCACGCGGTGTTATCGTCTATTTCCTATTTTACGCGCTCAGTTTACCACCCGCGGTCGAGTAAGTAACGGCATGTAAGTTTGGATCGATAAAATAGATCTAATGCTCCAAAAAAATACTTACCGGTATTTTTTATAAGCCTAATTATGGGAGTTATGCAAGTATGTAGGCCTAAACGCATTTATGTACAAGATAAGGCTTACACGCGTGACGCAATTAAATTGAACAACTATAAAATGTGTATAAATTTAGTTTTTTTTATAGTTCAATCGTACACTGCTAATTACAGATCATGTTACCTATTTTAATATTGTTTGTCTTCGTCGATTTGTATAACATGTACTAAGCCACCTTGCAGTTCTGCACTCTATTGTTCTTTTTCCCCTTTCCTGTAACTCCCAGTAGTTTAAGATCTCGTAGTATTAATTCTCTACATTCATTAACAGCCATCAATTTCTGGTTTTCATAATCACGTAAAGATTATTGCTTTGCTGATCATAAGAAAAGAGCAATTTGAAAGATTTGATTGGTGGATTAAATGCTTACGTTAAAGAGATGTGAGTGTCAATCGGTTTGGTTGTATTATCGCTTGATAGCCGGTGATGGGTCGATGCTTTGCAGATATTAGACCTCGTGTCATAACTTCCTAAAGAAGATTGGAGCACAGGTGTGAATGAAGACGTTCAGGATACGTGTACTGTAAGGATGTGCTTGGCAATGACGATGGTTGATGAGATTTAGGTTGCCCGCGGTAATAACCCAAGGCGCTTGCAGCCACCTGCCCCTCCTTCACAATTTCAAATGATAAGATACACTAACAGAATAATGATAACTTACACGGGAAATGGCAGTGTCTTGTATATTACCATACTGCGTCGTACTATGCTCTCTATTTATATTAATACATGCGGAAACGAAGCCTTTGATTCGATGTGAAATACTTTGCGGTGCCGGAAAACCCCTCTTCCCAATTTTCTCATAATTTTATAAAAGAGTTGACAATGAATTGATGAGTCTTTTCCGTAAGTTAAAAGCTGAAATATACGGTTTAATCTCTATCATCTTCATCTGTCGCTCTAAAAATGTATACAAATCACTAGCATTGTGACGAGCTGAATGAATAAGAAAAAAAAAAACGCATTCACGACTTCAGACAGTCAACAGGAAAGTCGTGTCGACAGCCAATAGAAGATGGTTTTGAACTTTTAAAAGGGAGGTAACATTATTATGGATGATACATTACAAGAAAACAGAACAACGGCTACTGTTTTCACCGCCAGGAAATTGCAATCTTCTTTAAGTGAAAAGATCAGAAAAATGAAGTATCATCGGATAATGTATCAGTAAATGCTGAGAGGGTTTCTGTCGCTAGCTGATCAAGTTTAAAACGCTTTCTTACAGTTCAACAGAAAATGAAGTAAATAAGTGATCTATGATCTGGAATAAATAATGAGATTGTTATAGAAAGAAAAAATAACACTGTGAACATATAAATGTACAGTATATTAAACCTTAAGATCAATCGACTTTCTCCTATAATTTTAATGGAAGGTTATGGATAATCGCAAACAAAATCTACCCACACCATCTTAACCAAATTATAGGCCTATGCTTATAGGCTATTACTAATTATTACTAATATTTCACAACACTAATAATAAATTGCGAATTAAGATATGTTAGATAATATATTTTATATGTTAGATGTTATATTATCATTATCTAGCTTTGCTAGTATTAAACGAAGAGTTTAGACCGATATCGTGTAGTGCATTATTAGTAAAATGATAAGAAGTGAATTCAGATTAATTGATTTGGTTTGATTTTAATGGGGCTATATTAGTAGCTATCTGATAAATAAGATATTAATATGGAAAATCCCGATTATACAATTATAACTTCTTTCTATCAAAGAGTTAGTTAACAGTTTTATCTTTTAAAATTTAAGTCAGATCCAATGTTATGGTCATCAATTTAAAAAAAAGAGCTACTGAATATCTCCACTCCATTTTACTCTTTTCCATGTCACCTGTTTATCCTTATATTGTATAGTTGTATTTGTTTACATTCTTATGCCATTTTATCTGCGGATGATAATAAAGGTTTATGAACCGTGAATTTTAGATTTCATTTAGCCATATTTCGTTTGTTAAAGGATACAATTACATGACATGTTCAAATAAGGTTAATACCTAAAATGTTTAGTAGGGCATACACAAATCATGCTATGCTCCCCAGCAAACAAACGGTAAAACGAATTACTCTCTGAATGACGCTTCTACAGATTTGGGAAGCAGCCTATAGGCCTGTTAAGATAGTATAATACATACTCCAATCGAAATGCACGCCATCGTGTCGGGATGACGTGAATTTCGATACTTGGAGTATGTATTAAACTATCTTATCTGAGATTAATCAGTGGACCTTTCAGTATATATTAACACAATGAAGTTTAGTTTTATTTTAGTACAGTAATTCTAAAATAGACAAAATGTTGAAAAATACGGCGCTTGCAGACAAACATAAATATTAGTCTGAAATCATCATTTTTGTTGATTCAAACTATAAAACTCTGCAAACAGAAATCATAGGCACGTCATCTATTTTCTTTGTGTTGTGGTTTGTATTTTAATGAAGTTTTAATTTTCCTAATTGAAATTATGTTGAAATTATTAAATAAATAGCAGATATATTGTTGACGTCGACAGAAATTACATTACAAAAGTAAATGATAATAGCACAAGCTTATAATAGAGGAAGGTTGCTGAGACAACGGTGAATATCAGACCTATCCATTAGTAGGCCTATAATTGCATTAAAAAGACAATCATGCGATATAAAGGTTTTCTTTTATGTAAGTGTAGTGTGAATAAAGGCTCATGAGTACGATAACGAATTTCCCGTAAATGCAATAATATTGAGCAAAACAATGATTTTATACTATAAATTATAACAAAAACAATATTTGTTTGTCAATCAGTATTCTATTAGTTATTGGTTAATAGTTTAATTACTACCGTATAGCACTAGAATAACCCTCTAAATAAGCAAATTAAAACACCAACGCCAACCATATTGAAATGGAATAACTACAATGTGTATTTTATACATATCGCTGTTCAAAAAACTATGTTACAGTTACTGTATTAGTATTAGTTATCTATAATCTATTATATGGTACCATTATACCATAGTATTAATTATATATTCAAAAAACTTTTTCACTAAGTATAAGAGTGTTTAACAGTTATTGCGTTCAACACCCCTGGCTCTTGTTTGCTTTTATGATCCATTCAGTAATTTATATGAAAATTAATAAGTCATTATAATCAAACTTATATTCGTTTGATTATGAATATATATGATTATGAAATTCAATATTTTTTATACATACACACACACACACACCCACACACACACACACACACACACACACACACACACACACACACACACATATAGCAGCATTTGGAAGACATAGGTCTACATTAGGCTTTGGTTAATATAACTATTATATTACATGAATATATAATTAATAAAAGAATTGACAATCCAAAAATGGAGTAAATAAAGTAAAGTGACAGTCTTGTTAGCAGGGTTTAGAAATAGTAAGCTTTATTATTTATTTATTAAAACCGTGTTTAAGGAGGGTAACCCATCCAGCAAAGCTGATTTTGGGGCCCTCACGTACATTACAATTTTTAAATAATTCACATTTATGTTTGGGAACAAAATAACGACCGTTTGGGTTTGCTTACTCATTAGCCCGTAATAATTAGGGTCTACATGACACAACAGTCATCATTCTACAGGTCCTGTGTTTAAAAAAAATAAGGCAGATAAAAAAAGCAGATATATTTTAGCCATTCTGATAATAAAAACTGCAAAAATACAAATCTAAATTCATAAATTCTGTTTGAATAACCATATTATTTAGTTATGCCTATGTCTTGTAGTACCACTTACAAACTCTAAATTTCTTTTACTTTAAATAAATCGAGCAAAACATTATATTAATTAGCTGCATATATTCGATTTTGAAAACATATTTTTACGTTATTTCATGAATGAATGAATGCATGGTTTGCTAAGCTTCGGCTATTCTGCAGTTGAGTAAGTCAGTAATGAAGTTCATTAGCTCAAATCCTACATCAACTAAACCGTTTCACATATTTTTGGATTTATGGAAACGAAAATAATTCTTCTACAGGTACCTATGGATTAATTAATTTTTTTAATCCATACTGCTTTTGGGTTAATGTTTTTTTTTGTTTTTTTTTTGTATTTTGATTTCAATGTGTTTCCAACAGTATGACAGAACGACATTTTACGAATTCTGTTAATTAACGAATCATGTTAATTAATGATCGTATCACGGTAATCAAAAACGATTTGAATTAAAAATAAAAGTTGAAAGGTATTCAACTCTGTTTCTATTTTAAGCAATTATTAGAAATATAACTAATGTTACTAACATTGTATCATAAATGTATTTTATATTTTTAACCCTCCAAGAATTACCAAATGTGTGAAACATTATCAAAAAAGGAATATTATATAGGCCTACAGTTGTATTATTCACCAATAAGTTCATTCTAATTATTATAATTTAAAAAATCCATCAATTTTATCAATTACAAAAATATTAATTCAATTATTCTACCTAACTGCAAAAATATAATTTATTAGCAATTCATTAATAGATTTATCGAAAAAAAATCATACAACAATACATACAATAATAATACATGTTTCTATGTCTTTAAACATTATAAGTGAAAATAAACGTGTTTACTTATCGCTGATGATTTTGTTATAACATGGTTCCCACCAAGAACGATAATTATTAAATCGCATTATTGAAAAAAATAATTAGTACAAATAGATTGATGCTAAATATACTTATGTAACATCTTTCTAAAGATGGAGATTAGGATAATGTTGTGTTAAGTTGTATAAATCTCAGTAAGTTGTCGATAGAAATGGAGTTTATAGTGTTATATTAATCCAATATAAAATAAGGAAAACATTAAAGTTTATAAAAAACAGAATAGAATATATTCATGATAGTAATAACAAATAAGTATTGATATAAAATAACCATTCATTGCAATAATAACAATAATAATAATACAATAATAATGCAATAATAATAATAATAATAATAATAATAATAATAATAATAATAATAATAATAATAATAATAATAATAATGCAATAATAATAATAGCTTGCAATAATATTTGATAATAATTTTTTGTATAGTAAAATCAATGAGATAAACGGTGATAAATGATTACAGGG
>NW_022744966.1:1522883-1529079 GCF_011630105.1 Anneissia japonica
TATCAATTCTGATCCTCTACTAGTTATTGTATAAAATGATGACCTAAGAGAGTAATTATTTTATAACTATGATAGTAACCTTGGTCGATAGAAGCACCTCCACTGGTGATAGAGCAGATGATAATAGTTTCCCTTTTCTCAAAATTGTATAATAATCATCTAACCATATTCCTTCACATTATAGATACTATTTTTGCCGTCGAATTTTAAAAATACGTAATTATTTATATTTCTACACTATATATAGGCCTATATATAGACATAGGCCTATGTTATTTTATTTATTAGACAATTAGGCCTATAATATAATTGTAAACGATGAGGAAATAAACTATATATTTATAATAAACCTGCAGTAAACATTACTTTATTGACATTGTTTATATTCACATAATTTTAAAGTTAAGAATATTATTGTTTTTATTGCATACATGAAGAAAATTAGGCCTACATATCAGAATATGGAGTTACTAATATTTTTTAAGTCTGTTCTTACCGCCTAACTTGTCAACTTCACTGAACCTTGATATATGATTTAGTACAGTAAGTCAAAACACATAATTTAAGACAAATTAAGAGTACAATGCTTTTACAATCCGTTTATGGCACAACATTTTTAGAAAAAAATATAGCTTGGAATCAACAGTCTAAATTTATAGGCCTATATTTTTTACTTTCGGGTTCATCAAGTTTTAGGAGGCTATGTAACTCTAAATGATTATGAAATGCTAAATATTTCAATATCTTTGCATTCTACCTACCTGAGTCGTCCACATCAATGTTTGTAAGTTGTTCAGTCATTTTAAGTTCGTTTAAATCGTTGAGTTCGGATCAAACGCTTTCTTACTCTTGAGTGCAGAATCTAGACTGACTGTTTCGCGTGATCTGCGAAGCACGTCTAAAAATCAACGGACGCACTGCTCACTGATTACATCGGAATCAAAAATTCATAACACGATGATCATGACGTCATAACAATGTACATCTGCCATTCTTAAAACCAAGATACTGATTGGCTAAGAGGAATTGATTAGTGGACTCACACTAAATGTTTATTGGTCCACTTCGCGATAAATGGCTTTCTGGCTGTGCTCTCCAATTGAAGTAATCTAATTGTTGGCCACAAGTCTTTGAAAACATTTGTTTTATTGGAATTCTCACCTCGTTGTTGGGAAAGCATACAAAGGACTTCATAAATATAAGTTCGATTTACATATTTTCAAGTGTTGTAGTAATGATTTGATGGACTCGGCGTGTAATATTCATAAGATTTAATTCGCTACTGTAACAACTTTGTATCGAAGAGCACTCGAAACATTAATTGTTTTAATAGGGTTAATATTGTAAATCGAAAAGTGCTAACTTCTATGTAGATGCTGTTTTATCATAATGTACTGTTCAACCACTGGCCATGATCATTTATACTTTTTTTTTTATTAAATGTGTTTTAGGCCTATGGGGTTTCAAGCATGTTTGAAAACAAATTAAATAGGCCTCATAAATGTTTTGATAAATATAAAGGAAACGAATTACCGGTATCTTAAACAAAACATACCAAAATTTAATACTACATTAAAAGCACATTTTATTGCATCCAACTAATACAAATATGACATTATTTAGGCCTATATCCACAATATATATAGGTTAATAACACATGATAATCAAATATAATTCTATCACATAGTAGTAACTTTTGTATGGAGAAATACCTGAGGAATGGCTAGTATTGCCAATAGCGAAAGACAAGTGTTTTTCGAAAGCCCTGGTTCTACCTACGGTTGTTAACTTACGTTCTAATTTTAGCATTTGCGTATCAATTTTGTATCTCAACCGGCTACCGTTTCCCGCAGCATTGCTGTTTTCGATAATTTTAGCTTTGAGCAGAGTGCTCAATGGTAATGAAACCAGAGCGAATTAAGGACAAAAAATGAGAGGTTCAACAGTAGCTTTGATTAGACATATTTATTACTAGGCCTATTTAGTTTCGTGCTACACATACATGGTGCAGCACTCTTCAGATAAAATTGTCTAATTCCAATCCAATCCAATCAGAACATTTGTAAAGCGCCTTTCTTTGCAGATACGAAGCGCTGCACCCCACATATTTAGGCACCTCACAAACCACAAGCAGCCGTGATCATTGCCTAACCCAAGCACAGAACAAGTAAACAAATCAAAAGAAGCAGTGGCAAAGCCTGTAAACATGAGTAAATAATGCAACAATAAAAATAAAAAAATTAGACAATTTTATCTGAAGAGTGCTGCACCATGTATGTGTAGCACGAAACTAAATAGTAATAAATATGTCTAATTAAAGCTACTGTTGAACCTCTCATTTTTTGTCTTTCGAGCTGTTTACTTACATTTATTGTTTAGCTGTTGCTTATCATATTTTATCTCTACCGAGATGCAGTCATGTTTCCCACAGCATTGTTGTTTTTCAATATTTTACCTTTTAATTTATATATAATTATATATTATATATTATATTATATAATGTAATTATCATGCAAGTGACTCACCATTTACAAGGTAGGGATTTATGCAGTGTAGACACATACTAAGCCTCTTGATGGGGCTTAGAGTGTGCAGTTGTTTCAGTCGTGTTTTCAAACAGGGGTAATTATTACTTTATTTGAAACGACACTTTTGAAACAATGGCACACGTAGGCCTACTTGCGATGCGTTCGTAAAAGTAACATAAACGTAATAAAAAAAAAGTTACAACATTTTACAAAAGTTGAGTATTTACACACTTCTTCATCTAAAATGCCCGTTAAAAATTGTATTGAGGACCTGTTGTAAAATTTTTTAAAAACAATAGATTTAAAGATAAAATAGAATGAAATAACGAGATTTTTATAAACCATATATATAGAACTGAATATAAAATATTGATATTCATATATCGCAGGATTTGAACCCAGTTCCCTGAGTTTTGTAGAAAAGCATCGTATCCACCAACCTACAGCAGCTCCATTTGATATTGTTATTTAAGAATAGGCCTACATGCGTTCAAGCAATAAATTCACAGTCGTGGCGGGAAAACTTGTCATATTCGTCATATATAAGTGTTAAGCAGTGTCACTAATCCAAGACCTAAGCTAACCTTGAGGCTAGACACCTCGCGCTGGTAGTAATGCGGTTAATGGGTGCGAAGAGATCAATACGCCAACGGAAAGAGCAGAAAATCGGTCCCGGCGTTGCTTGTTCTAGAGTTACGAAAATACGGATTGGATGTGAGATTCAATTAATCAGGCTTTTCATCCAAGCAAATTTACCTTCTTAGACAAAATCTAATTGAGAGCGAAATGGAAATATGTCGATGGCAAGTCGGTTAGTTCATTGATCGTTAGTATTGTTATTGTTGCACAAATTACTCGAATTGCATATAACATTATCGGGCGAGGGAAAGGTAGCAGCCGCAATGAAACATGTCACACACTGGGTCCTTGTGTATGTGTATACGGTGCGTGCTGCAAGTACGCCTTTTAATGCACATCACATTTAGTGCACACGCACGCAATATGAACCACGTTTCCGCCCTAGATATACTGTACTACTACTAGGCCTACTACAACGAATACGAGCCTACTTCCTTTTTTATTCATCAAAACATTTTTTATCTTAACATACGATAAGTAGCCTACTACTACTACCACTACTACTACTACTACTACTACTACTACTACTACTACTACTACTACTACTACTACTACTACTACTACTACTACTACTACTACTAGGACTACTACTAGGACTACTACTAGGACTACTACTATTATTAGTTCGATTTACAAATGTGTTATAAGCGTAAAATAGGATACAATATATTATGTATTATTACTATCATTATCATTATTATTATCATTATTGTTATTATTATTATTATTATTATTATTATTATTATTTATATAACAGTGTTAATTCTTTTCAAACACTTTTTAACAACAATGATTGTTATGTATATACAGTGGATGCTTAGTTTATTTTGTCATTCTGATCGAATTTTCTCTACTGTTCCGTTTTAATTTTAATTTTAAATTGTTTTGCATTATATGGCCGTTTGCTGTTTTATGGGTTTTTCCCATTTGCCTTTCAAACTATAGGCCTATAATTATTATAGGCCTATGTTTAAAATCAATAAAACATCCATCAGATCTGCTAGGCAGGCAATTATACTGAGAAAATACAACATTTTGTAAGCAAATTAAATGATCTGCCAACGAATTAGACAGATTCGAAGATGGTGACAAGCAATCTGATTCATTATTTGAGATCATAAAAAGGGCACTAAATACATACATCGCATGTCATGGGTTAATTGGCCAATCAGTTATCAGGATATTCAAGATTTGGGATTGATGCGTACGCGCTCACCAATTTTTGAGAAAGGTAACATTAGTATATATGCACGAAAATAAATATATAAATAAATGAAATAAGTAACGTAATGATACTAATATATGGCTAAATGATGCTCATACTTCAATATCGTGCATATTGCTAGCCATGCGCAAATAATAATGCGCAAATAACCACCCGCAATCATGCGCCGCTAATACGTTTCCGGCAATTGATAAATCAAATTACTGATTGTTAATGAACTGGCCACAAAAATACTCACTGTCGCTTTAAACTAAAATTTAGAAAAAATTTTACCCGTGAACGGAAATGCGTTTATTGAAGAACAAGTAGGCCTACCTACTACATAGAACGTAAGGAACAAAGTATTAACAGAATTTGAAATGGATTACTCCCTAGCAACAAATACATCAGCACGACTTCAAATTGAATCAATGATTTTATTATAACCTTCACTTATGAATACCTTGTGATTGTACACAGACTCATCCGCACATGATTTATGGTCAACTTTTTGATCTGGATAAAAAAGTAATTACGCTTGAGTTTATTAATTCTGTCAAAAACCCACGAATGACCATTCAGAATAAATAGGTTTTAATCGAGAGCCGTGCAGATGCTATTACATTAACACAAAGGCATCTTGTCGAGTACATTTGTATTTTTTGTGCTTTTAATGATCTGTTTGTAGTTTCTCCTCGGGTGATTATTTATCAGTTGCAGCATTATCATCCATATTTAACTATCTTGTCATCGCTTACCCCATTTGTAATCGTACCTGTCAGCGGATCATCTGGTATTTTAGCGACATTAGAAGCATAGTTCATCAAGTACACCGGTCATTAAAACTGCACACATTTCTTCACTTCAACGCAATTCCAGTTGAACAAAAGACCTGTCAATGACTTCAATACAACGTAATTTATCGCTCTTTGCCTAAAAGTTCTCAACAAGAATTATCGTGCGCGCATGCGCAGTGGTCCACCATCCCACTACAATCAATTTAAACATTTGTGTTAAGTGAAAGGAGGGTATACTGTCAGGACTATATTAATCCAGATGTTCATCAGTCCTACAGGACAAAATAGGTATGACAAGAAAGAAATAATATTTTTCTGTTATAACAACCTCCGTGGAAAATCAAAATTACACCTTTTTTCACATTCCAAAATATTAACAAATTGAACAGTTTTAGTATATAAAATGGAAAGGCAAAACATGGCCGGCGGAACCGGGGGGGCCGGGGGGCCCGGGCCCCCCCCCCCCACTTTTTGGCAAAAAATATATAATGTCTGGAGATTTTTGTATGATCGGAAATGCAAGAAAAGAAGGAGGGAAGAAGGAGGAGAAGGATGGGAAAGAGAATGTTTATCTAGTACCCGACCGAGTTACATTTTCTTGCAATTCACATTGGCGGATATGGGGGAAGGGGTCATGGGTCCTGACCCCTCCCTTGGGCAACAAAAAAAAAGGGGAAAAGAAAAAGAATTCTAGACCTACCTTTTCAGGACCCGTGAGCTGATTTTTTTTTTTTTTTTTTTTTTTTGTTATTAGAATTTTGAACAACATAAAAGTCATTAAAACACACTTCAAATGTCGGGAAAGCCCATTTCCCGCCATCTAGGAATCAAAATTTTCAAGGAGGAGAACCCCTGGACCACCCTTTCTTTTTGGGATTTATCGATTCATGACAAAAAATTTTGAAGAACCTAAAATACATTAAAATACATTTCAAAAGTCAGGAAAGCTCATTTCCCGCCATCTAGAAATCGAAATTTTCCCGGGGAACACGGACCTTTTCTTTGGAGTTCATTGATTAATTGAATCA
>NW_022744966.1:1529091-1532669 GCF_011630105.1 Anneissia japonica
GGGGCACCTTGAATTTTGAAGAAATTAAGAGTCATTAAAAGACACCTAAAAAGTCGGGAAAGCTCATTTCCCGCCACGTAGGAATCAAAATTTTCCCGTGGAAGAACCACAGGACCCTTCCCCCCTTTCTTTTTGGGATTTATCGATTCATGGAAAAAAATACGTATGCAACTTGCTCAAATTTGTCTGTATACACACATAAGGCCTATTTACTGTAACAACAATGGGAAAAAATTATTACCTTTAATTTTAAAGAACTTAAAGTCGGGAAAGCTCATTTCCCACCACTTAGAAATCAACATTTTCCCGGGAAGAACTCCAACCTCTCTTTCTCTGGGTTCATTGATTCATTATAATGATTTTCAAGAGAGGAAAACCTTAAATTTTGAAGAAATTGAATGTAATTAAAAGACACCTCAGAAGTCGGGAAAGCTCATTTCCCGCCTTCTAGGAATCAAAATTTTCCCGGGCGAGAACCCCCGGACTCCCCTCCTTTTTGGGATTCATCGATTCATGGAAAATTCGTATGCAACTACTCATTTTTTTTTTAAATTTTTATGTATGTATACACACATAAGGCCTATTTACTGAATAACAATGGTAAAAAATGCCTGACCGTTTTCAAGAGGGAAAACCTTGAATTTTGAAGAACTTAAAAGTAATTAAAAGACACCCCAGAAGTCGGGAAAGCTCATTTCCCGCCTTCTAGGAATCGAAATTTTCCCGGGGGAGGACCCCTAGACCCCTATCTTTTTTGGATTCATCAATTCATGGAATATTCGTATGCAACTACTCATTTGTTTAACATTTTTATGTATGTATACACTTAAGGCCTATTTACTGTATAACAATGGTAAAAAATTACCTGACCGTTTTCAAGAGGGAAAAACCTTGAATTTTGAAGAATTTAAAGTAATTAAAAGACACCTCAGAAGTCGGAAAAACTCATTTCCCGCCTTCTAGGAATCAAAATTTTCCCGGGCGAGAACCCCCGGACCCCCCTCCTTTTTGGGATTCATCGATTCATGGAAAATTCGTATGCAACTACTCATTTTTTTTAAATTTTTATGTATGTATACACACATAAGGCCTATTTACTGAATAACAATGGTAAAAAATTGCTTGACCGTTTTCAAGAGGGAAAAACCTTGATTTTTGAAGAACTTAAAAGTAATTAAAAGACACCTCAGAAGTGGGATTCGAACCTGCGACCTCTCGCTGTCAAGGCCTAAACAACGTCTCAAATTTCCACCCAAGATAAGGTATTAGGCCTATCCTCACCGTCTTAATACGTTCTTGCGCTCGCACCCCTTCATTAATGTTTTAATATCGGTAGAGGTACTAATTGATACGGGACGGTCAAGTAGCCTACTAAATTGATATACTGTACTGCATAGGCCTATGTATAAATAATCAAATAAAGAAGCAATGCTCAAATAAGAAACAATGATAGGGGCCCATTTGTTCTAGTGGTATGGCACCTTTAACAACGAGAGATAGGCTAGTTCAATTCCCGGTTCAATTCCCGCAGGGGTACATCTTCAAACATTTGCCTCTAGCGGGATTCGATACTTTGACTCGATTATAATCAAACCCGTCAAACTTGACCAAACTTTTGAATATGTGAACAATGTATTATTTTGTCCGTTACCGGATCATCGTATCAATTATTAATATGTTCTCTAGGTCCTCTCTAGCTTCATAAGCATAGGCCTAATTACTGTATGTTGAGGAACAGGTTTTTCTTCTTCCGATATTGTACAGACCACCAGCAATGGTGGATTACGTACATTGTGTGCATACTGGGCGCAGAATTTTATTTATTTATTTAATTTTTGTTTGCTTCTTGTATGTATAGGTTACTGTTAGAGGTGGGAGCTGGAGGGCCTCAAACTGTCCTTGAAACAGTTTAGCGATGCGCTGTCCACTAATTTTTGGGGCAGTCGATTCCACAAATGGATGGTGTCAGGAATAAAGGAGCGCTGGTACATAGATGTCCTTGCGAAAGGGACGACATAAAAGTGGGATATCTACAAGGTTTACAATGCGATACATCATCTCAACCTTAGCAAAGGCTCGTCTCTCCTGTAAAGGTTCCCATTGCAATTTATTGATCATAGCTGTTACGCTCAGCTGCTCTGCCTTCCATAGTCCCCAATGCCTTCTATAGTCTCCAACGACGAGTACCATCTATAACTTCTTAATGTTCACTGCAGCTGATGGATCCCATATGATACTTGTGTATTTCATAATAGGACGAACTGAGACTTTATAACAAAGCTCCTTCGCTTTTTGTGGGCACTTGTGTATATTGCGTTGTAAGAAGGCATGGGTGTGGTTTGCTTTGTGGCAGATGTTACTAATGTGCTTATTCCACCCAAGATTCTTCTGTATATTGATTCCAATATATTTTACTGATTCTGCATCCTCAAGAGTTTGTCCATGAATATTGTAAGGTTAAATGACGGTATATGCCGAAAGCAGGCCCGTAGCGTGGTGGGGGGTTGGTTTAGGGTGTAAAATTGGAGAAGGTCCGCATTCAAAAACGAAAAATTGATATTCGTAGATATATTTACTAAAATGTTCTCCAGCGTATCGGAGATCATACAAGCTACGAGTATTTCTTAAGCTTTCCCAGCTAACAATATTACGTTATTGTATAATGGTTTCCAAAGGGTCCACTTTCCACTGAAACGAACCTCCCACAAATCAAGTCACACTGCGGGCCTGGCCGTAAGATAGCTAAATCGCGTTTAAAAAAATCATTTCTGTTCATGTGATGTGATGTACCTTTGAAATTATCAGCAGTAGTTTAAAAAATACAACTTGCCGACATTGTGACGCTTCTTCACAATATTAGCGCGCGTCACAATTATTTCGATTCATCAACCAACGGCTTGGATTCTTTTTATCGAGAATCATTTGGAACTTCCCAAGCAAATCTATATTAGACTATTACTAAAAATATACATCTGCTTTTTGAGTTTTCATTTAATTACGCTATTAATAAGCGTTGGATACATACTCACCTCTACAACGTGACGTCGCACAAGGTGCAACTTTAATTAGCCGCGCAAAAGTAACTCAATGAGTTTTTAATTTGTTACTACTATGTGATATAGAATTATATTTGATTATCATGTGTTATTAGGCCTATATATATTATGGATATAGGCCTAAATAATCTCATATTTGTATTAGTTGGATGCAATCAAATGTGCTTTTAATGTAGTACCGGTATTAAATTTTGGTATGTTTTGTTTAGGATAATTCGTTTCCTTTATATTTATAAAAACATTTATTAGGCCTATTTAATTTGTTTTCAAACAGGCTTGAAACCCCATAGGCCTAAAACACATTTATTATAGTAAATATTTGTCAACGAGTGTGGAATGGCTGGATCTCATAAGCAACAGCTAAAAGAACCCGAGGTTTCGGACAACACTAGTTCCTCAGTGGCGAATGGGTGAGGGTATACATATGTACAAGCTATATATAAAACCACTATACACATCTAGATGTGTATAAGAGACAGCACATACATACTTATATATATGTATATGTATATATATATATAT